>NC_041392.1:581206686-581223607 GCF_002162155.2 Triticum dicoccoides | reverse complement strand
TCCAAGGCCAGCAGACGGCAAAGACGACGGACGATAGTGGTGTGGGGTGAGAACCATTAGGGGGTTAACAGCGCTCTTTGCCGTCCGTTGACAGACGGCAAAGAGCTTAGCTAGGGCAGCAATGGGAAGCTGCCACGTGGCCAGATAGACCGTCTGCCAGTAGACGGCATATATTTGGTCACTTTGTCGTCGTCTAGCAGATGACAAAGAGGCTATAGATCCCCTGTTTTTATTTGAATCCAATTAATTAGACATGGTTTTAAACACAGATATACATGCATACATGGAGCGACCATACCTCAAACAGTCTGATCTCTGTGCATCAGTGTCATCCCTGGATCAGTAATGCTGACACGCACAGTACTTTAGGATTTATAATAGAGTTTCAATCACACACTTATTACATCGAATGTCTCAAAAGAGAGCTTATTACAATAATATGGCTTAAGGCCATCTAAAAACGATAACAGCGAAAGGGTTGGAAGATAAAGCGAGTCCATCAACTCCAACGGCATAGCTGAGTGAAAGACAGCGACCTATGGCACCTTACTCGTCATCTAAAAAGTCTGCAACATGAGATGTTGCAGCCCGAAATGTGTCAGCACATGGAATATGCTGGCAATGTAACACATAGAGTAATGAACATGATAATGCTATCACTACATGCATATATGGCTGGTGGAAAGCTCTATGGTTACAGTTTTGCAGAAAGCCAATTTTCCCCTACAACAAAGGAATACACTTTATTTAACTATCATGGTGGTTTTTAAACATTGAGAAGGTTCCTCCAACTCAATCCCAATTAAACATCATCATTAAACCCAATCAAATTAATTTAGAGTGATGAGATCAACATGATAATCCAAGAACCAGATACTCAAGATGTCCATAACCGGGGACACAGCTAACCATGATTAGTTTGTACACTCTGCAGAGGTTTGCGCACTTTTCCCCACAAGACTCGAATACATCCATGGTCGGAGAATCGAGACACAATCTTTCTGAAGCATTAACTCTCTACTCTGGATAGACAGTACCACCTACAACCCACTACATCTGCTAGTCTACCTCTTCAATAGCTTCACACAACTTACTCAACTATGCCAGAGCCCATATTGGCTTGTGGCTGCACACGAAAGTTTCTAGCATGAATAATCTTATGATCCCTTTGAGCCTGGGTGGTGGACGGTAGGATGATCACACAGGTACTCCAGGATATCCTAGGAAAACACTAGATTCTCCAGGTGCCCTGACAACCACTGGGTACTCTAGGGTGCCTCAAGTAATTCACCCAGATGTGAATTTAAGTAGCCACCTTAAGTTAACCATTAATTAACAATACTCACATCTGTCATGGATACACTCACCCAAACCACGTCTACGAGCAGAGCATAGCAATATAAGCATAACATAGAAGTAACTCCCAAAGGTTTGATAATAAACAGGACAATATGTTCTACCTCATCATCTACTTCCCAAAACCCATATATTAAATCAGATCCTAACCATGCAATATTTGAGGGTTGATCAAATGTAATAAAACTGGGTAGTAAAGAGATATGATCAAAGTGTTACTTGCCTTGCTGATGATCTGCAAAACCTAGAGACTCGTAGTAGCACGCTTCACACTCCGGGTACTCTATCACAAACAAACAATAACATACATAAGCACTCAACTAGAAGCACGGGTAAAACTCAAATAAGAGATCTAACCAGAAAGTTCAATTGAAGAACTCTGGTTTGCAAAAAGAATCAAATATACGGATCAACGAAACTCAAATTGCAAAAGAAACAAGATCTTACTAATCAGGACTAAAGTCAAATTTTACAGTACAAAAATCTTGTTCAAGTTGGTTAAACAGAAAGAGGGCTTCGAGACGAAGATCTAGGCACTAGAATCGCCTGATTCCGATAAACGAGCGAAAAGATAAACTAAGACAAAGATCTGGTCAGAAATCGCAATCGAAAATAATCACGAAAAAACCCTGGAAAAAGAAAAACTAACGAACAGACTAACGAACAAACGTTCGCTGTCTACGGCTAACGGGTGAACACCATTCGTTAAAACGAACGTATGGACGAACGTCCGCTGTTTAAGTAAACCAAGAAAAAAAAACCGATCAATAAAAAACTAGGATTCTCAAAAAAACCGGGCGGTTTTCTATGAAAAACCAGCGGTGGCAGGCGGCTACCTCAGCGAGGTCCGACGGGGTCGGCGGCGGCAGCGGCGACCCGATCCGGCGGCGGCGCTGCAGGGCGACAGCGAGGTGGCGGCTGGCGGCTGCGCGACACGGGAGCCGAGGCGGGGCGGGGCGGCTGGCTAGGGTTTGGCGGGGCTGGGCTCTGCGGCTTATAACGCCGGTCGGGCCAGGAGTCCTAGCCGGACATGACCCGGTAGGTCGGTTCATTTTTCTTAAATAATAATTCCGACACGCAGAGAAACAAATAAAAGAAATACTAAACGGACTCCAAAAATCCTGAAATAAATTTTCCCTGTCCTCTAAAAATATAGCGGACAAAGTGAACATTTATTTGGGCCTCTAATGCAATTTTGGAAAACACATGTTTTCCTAATTCAAATAAAATAGCAATAAAACTCTCATTTTATTTTAATATCTAACCTCCAATATTTCTTTATTTTGGAGAATTGATTTTATCTCCTCTCTTTTATTTTTCATATATGAAATATTTGAAGAGAAAAATAATTAAAACCATATGATCCACTTTTCAAAATTTGAGAAAACTCAAATATAAAAATAACAAAATCCCCAACTCTCTCCGCGGGTCCTTGAGTTGCTTAGAATTTCCTGGATCAACCAAAAATGCAATAAAATATGTTATGCAATGATGATCTAATGTATAACATTCCAAATTGAAAATTTGTGATGTTACAAACCTACCCCCCTTAAGATTAATCTCGCTCTCGAGATTTGGGTTGGCTAGAAAATAGGTGCGAGTTTCTTTCTGTAGGTCTTCCTCTCGCTCCCAGGTGGCTTCATCGTCGGTATGGTGGCTCCACTAAACTTTGCAAAACTTGATAACCTTGCTGCGTGTGACTCGGCTGGCAAACCCGAGAATCCTCACGGGTTTCTCCTCGTAAGTCAAATCGCTATCCAACTGAATCACTTCCAGTGCCACTGTATCTCTCAGAGGAATATCGGCCATCTCTGCGTGGCACTTCTTCAACTAGGAAACGTGGAACACATCCTGAACTCCTGACAATCCTTCTGGCAATTCCAGCTTGTAAGCAGCTTCTCCCATACGCTCCAAAACTTTGTATGGTCCCACAAAACGTGGTGCTAACTTTCCCTTAACTCCAAAACACTTAAATCCTCGAAGTGGGGATACGCGAATATACACTCTGTCTCCGACTTCGTAAACTGTCTCCTTGCGTTTAGAATCCGCATAACTCTTCTGCCTAGACTGGGCTACCTTGAGTCTATCGCGAATCAACTTAACCTTCTCTTCAGACTCCTTAATCAAATCTGGTCCAAACAACTGACGGTCTCCAACTTCATCCCATAGCACCGGTGTCCTACACCTCCTTCCGTACAAGGCTTCGAAAGGGGCCATCTTCAAACTGGCTTGATAACTATTATTGTAAGAGAATTCTACATACGGCAAATTTTCCTCCCAACTAGATCCATAATCTAGCGCACAAGCTCTCAACATGTCCTCCAGAATCTGATTGACTCTCTCGGTCTGTCCATCTGTCTGTGAATGAAAGGTTGTACTAAACTCTAGCCTGGTACCCAAAGTCTCATGCAACTGATTCCAGAACGTCGAGGTAAACTGGGTTCCTCTATCTAATACAATGGTCCTCGGAACTCCATGCAGACATACGATCCTGGTCATGTATATCTTGGCCAACTTAGCAATGGTGTAAGTGGTCTTCACTTGGATGAAATGAGCTACCTTCGTCAAATGATCGACTACAACCCATATTGAGTAATAGCCTAAACGAGTCCTGGGCAATCCCGTGATAAAATCCATGCCTAGCTTATCCCACTTCCATTCGGGTATCGGTAATGGTTGTAACAAACCGGATGGCTTTTGATGCTCTGCCTTCACTCTTTGACATACATCACAAACTGCTACATACTCCGCAATATCCTTCTTCATTCTGGTCCACCAGAAACTGTCCATCAAATCCAGATACATCTTGGTATTTCCTGGGTGAATCGAATACGGCAAATCATGGGCCTCCTGCAGAATCAACTTCCTGATCTCGGGGTCATTAGGCACATATACACAATCCTCAAACCATAAGGTATCGTGCTCATCCTCACGAAATCCCTTAGTCTTTCCTTTGCTCATCCTTTCCTTTATCTCAGAAATCTCTTTGTCTGTCTTCTGAGCTTCTCTGATCTTATCCATCAAGGTAGACTGAATTTCCAATGCTGCTACATAGCCTCTCGACACTATTTCCAAACATAGCTCGCGAAAAGATCCTCTGCTAACTCCTTGGGTAATCCTCCGGTCATGAGTGTATTGACATGACTCTTGCGGCTCAACGCATCAGCTACTGCATTAGCCTTTCCAGGATGATAATGCAACCTCATATCATAATCCTTGATGAGCTCCAACCATCTCCTCTGCCTGAGATTCAACTCCTTCTGCATGAAGATATACTTCAAACTCTTGTGATCTGTGTAGAACTCACAATGGTTTCTGATAAGAAAATGTCTCCATGTCTTCAATGCATGCACTACGACTGCTAACTCCAAATCATGTGTAGCATAATTCAACTCATGGGGTTTAAGCTGTCGTGAGGCATATGAAACAACTCTTTCCTCCTGCATAAGCACTGCTCCAAGTCCTTGACGAGAAGCGTTGCAATACACTTGATAATCCTTATGTTGATCTAGGAGAATCAACACTGGAGCTATAACCAAATGTTTCTTTAACTCCTGAAAACTGGCGTCACATTCCTCAGTCCATTTGAACTTGGTGTCCTTCTTCAATAACCCTGTCATGGGCTTTGCAATCTTAGAGAAACTCTCAATGAACCTCCTGTAGTATCCTGCGAGTCCAAGAAAACTCCGGATCTCTCCAACTGACGTGGGTGCTTCCCAATTTGTCACAGTGACAACCTTTGTGGGGTCTACTACTATTCCTTCTCTGGATATAACATGTCCGAGGAATCCAACTTCCGGCAACCAAAACTCACACTTGCTGAACTTGGCATATAACTAATGTTCTCTGAGCTTCCCAAGTACCAAACGCAAATGCTCCTTACGCTCCTCTTCATTCTTTGAGTAAACCAGAATATCATCAATGAACACCACGACGAACTTATCTAAAACTCCATAAACACTTTTTTCATCATGTTCATGAAATAGGCAGGCGCGTTAGTCAGACCAAATGACATAATGGTATACTCATATAGCCCGTACCTTGTGGTAAAAGTTGTCTTAGGTATATCCTACTCTTGAATCTTCAGCTGGTGGTATCCTGATCACAGATCGATCTTGGAAAATACTTTACCTCCTTGCAACTGGTCAAATAAATCATTGATCATCGGTAGTGGGTACTTGTTCTTGATTGTCACTTCATTCAATCCACGATAATCAACAACCATCCTAAACGATCCATCCTTCTTCTCCACTAGAAGCACTAGTGATTCCCAAGGTGACGAACTTGGGCGAATATAGCCTTTATCCAGTAACTCCTTAATCTGCTTCTTAATTTCTTCCAAATCCTTTGTGGGCATCCGATAC
The DNA here is from genome assembly GCF_002162155.2 of Triticum dicoccoides. Lineage (NCBI taxonomy): Eukaryota > Viridiplantae > Streptophyta > Magnoliopsida > Poales > Poaceae > Triticum > Triticum dicoccoides. Next base: position 581,217,887 of record NC_041392.1, on the reverse strand, counting down.
TTCTCTTAGATATTGGCCCTGTGCCTGGCAAAATATCAATCAAAAACTCGATGTCTCTATCCGGTGGCATGCCTGGCAACTCCTCTAGAAATACATCAGGGAAATCCTTCACCACTGGTACTTCCTCCTATACAACTCCTGATAAGGAATTCACTTGAGTCCTCTTCGGCACATGCCGGGGTAGATACTTAATCCTTCTTCCTTCTGGGGTGGTGAGCAAATCGACTTACTAGAGCAGTCAATGTTCCCTCCATACTTCGATAACCAATCCAAGCCTAATATCACATCCAGTCCTTGTGACTCCAATACTATTAGGTCTAAGGGGAGCACATAGTTACCAATCCTTAATGGTAACCGATCACATCATAGGCTAGCCATATACTCTGCTCCTGGCGAGGTTACTAACATGGGTGACCTAAGGTCTAGGGTTGGCAGGTTAAACTTATCCACAAATCCCCTTGATATGTATGAATGTGATGCACTAGTATCAAAAGGAACGATTGTAGTAAATGACTTAACCAAAAACTTACCTATTACGGCATTGGGTTGTGATAACCCGCAAGTATACAGGATAGTTGTAGCCTCTTTTGATAAGTAAGAGTGTCGAACCCAACGAGGAGCTAAAGGTAGAACAAATACTCTCTCAAGTCCTATTGGCCACTGATACGACTCTACACACGCTTGATGTTCGCTTTACCTAGAACAAGTATGAAACTAGAAGTACTTTGTAGGTGTTGTTGGATAGGTTTGCGAGATAATAAAGAACACGTAAATAAAAAGTAGGGGCTGTTTAGATAAAGATGCAATAAAGTAAATATAGCGAGTGTGGAAAAGTGGTGGTAGGAGTTGTGAAATTGTCCCTAAGAAATTGACTATGTTAATAGACCGGTAATCACTATTGCAATTCTATTTGAGGGAGAGGCATAAGCTAACATACTTCCTCTACTTGGATCATATGCACTTATGATTGGAACTCTAGCTAGCATCCGCAAATACTAAAGATTCATTAAGGTAAAACCCAACCATAGCATTAAAGTATCAAGTCCCCTTTATCCCTTACACAAACAACCTACTTACTCGGGTTTGTGTTTTAGTCACTCACGCAACCCACTATAAGCCAATCATGAACGCATTGCAACACCGTACAGCGTGAATCCCTCATGCTTGCGTGACACAGAGGGCACCATAGGACAACACCAATAATAAAACGCGCAACTCAAACCAATCATAGCAATTCATCAATCACCGATAGGACAATGGAAATCTACTCAGACATCATAGGATGGCAACACATCATTGGATAATAATATGAAGCATAAAGCACCATGTTCAAGTAGAGGGTACAGCGGGTTGCAGGAGAGTGGACCGCTGGATATAGATGGGGGAAGGTGATGGAGATGTTGGTGAAGATGGCGGAGGTGTTGGTGTAGACCGCGATGATGATGATGGCCCCCGGCGGCGTTCTGGCTCCACCGGAAGCAAGGGGGAGAGAGCCCCCCTTCTTCTTCTTCTTCCTTGACCTCCTCCCTAGATGGGAGAAGGGTTTCCCCTCTGGTCCTTGGCTCCCATGGCGTGGAAGGGGCGAGAGCCCCTCCGAGATTGGATCTGTCTCTCCGTCTCTCTCTGTTTCTGCGTTCTGGAATTCTGCCCTGGCACCGTTTCCTTTACATCTGGAGATCTGTAACTCCGATTGGATTGAAACCTTCGCCCAGATCGTCCAAAAATTAGCTTTCTTGCGGCCAAAGAAGGGCATCAACCTCCTTATGGGTGGCCCGCAAGGGTAGGGGGCGTGCCCACTTTAAGTGGGCGTGCGCCCCTATCTTGTGGCCACCTCGGGCATCGTCTCGCGTTGATTCTTCCTCCCAAAAATCACAAATATTCCAAAATAATTCTCCGTCCGTTTTTATCCCGTTTGGACTCTGTTTTATATGGGGTTTCTACAAAACATAAAACATGCAACAGACAGGAACTGGCACTGGGCACTTGATCAATATGTTAGTCCCAAAAAATAGTATAAAAAGTTGCCAAAAGTATATGAAAGTTGAATAATATTGGCATGGAACAATCAAAAATTATAGATACGACGGAGACGGATCAGGTTGTGCTTCAACCTCCTCCACGCTAATGTGGTTCACTTGACCCCTGTTGAAGGGTTGGGCTTCTTCCCAGAGCTTCCATTGCCATTTCCATTCTTTTCTTCAAAACACTCCGTGGCATAATGTCCATTCTTCCTGCACTTGAAACAAGTAATGTGACTTAGATCCTTCTTAGCGGGCGTTGCTAGGTTGGAACGGTTCTGGCCGTTGCTTCCTCCATTCCCATTCCCATTCTTGGGCCACTATGGTTATGCGAACTTCCTCCATTAGAATTATGGCCTCCATGGTTATGGTGAATGTGTCCTCCCGAGTTTGGTGTAAAACAGGGCCTCTACTGAGCTCCTGAATTGTACTTCCCTTGTCCATACTTCCTCTTGCGGTTGTCTATATGCTGCTGCTTCCCTTCGATCATGAGAGCTCTATCTACCAACTCTTGGTAGTTGTTCAAGGTTGCCACCATGAACTGCATGCTCAACTCATCATTCAGTCCTTCTAGAAACTTCTCCTGCTTAGATGCATCTGTAGCGACGTCATCTGGGGCATAACGTGCTAACTTACTAAAATCATCCACATACTGGCCCACTGTGTGTCCTCCTTGGTGCAAGTTGCGAAACTCGCACTTCTTCATGGCCATAGCTCCTGCTGAAACGTGGGCAGTGTGAAAAGCCTGAAACTGGTCCCATGTGACAGTGTCGATGCGGTAAGTGGCTGTCGATGGGTGAAAAAACCTAGCACTAACCTAAAATAAAACAGGAGAAAACTACACCTAAACCTAGCACTAACCTAAACCTAAAAACTCAAAACTACACCTAAACCTAGCACTAACCTAAACCTAAAAACTCAAAGCTACACCTAATTGAACCTAGCACTAACCTAAAACAAATCAAGAAAATAGAGAACAAAAAAAGGAAAAAAATAGAAAAAAATTACCTCTTGCTTCGGCGAGGTCGGCCGGTGGGGCGGGGCGACGCAGGGGCCGCGGGGAGGAGGAAGGCAGCGGGGCGGTGCGGCGCAGGGACCTCGGGGAGGGGTCCGGCACTGGGGCAGCCCGGAGCAGGCCACTCCGGCGACGGGGCGACGGGGCACAGCGGGGCGGCGGGGCGACGGAGCAGGGATGGCCGGCGACGGCGACAGATGAGAGAGGCAGGCGCGCGTGAGGGAGAGAGAGAAAGAGAGAGAGGGGGGAGACGGCTAGGCCCGTTAAGTGGGCCTTCTTTGTCGTGTGTTAACAGACGGCAAAGAGGGCCACCGTTAGGGCTGGCCCACGTCTACTCTTTGCCGTCCGCAAGCAGGCGGTAAAGGACTAACATTGCCGTCTGCCAGTAGACAACAAAGTAGTCACCTCTTTTGTCGTCCGCTAGCAGACGGCAAAGAATCTGACCTAGCCATGCCGTGCCCTATGGGACCCACCTGGCTCTTTACCGTCTGCCTTCTAGCTCTTTGCCGTGAGCTAGTCGATTGCAAAGAAGAAGCTGATGACAAATAGCATTTTTGCCATCTGCACTTTATTTGCCGTCCTCTTTGTGGAAGCGGTCGGCAAAGAGCCTCTTTGCCATCAGCTGGCAGACGACCAAGAGGTGGCAGATGGCAAAATGCCAGATTCCAGTAGTGGGGTGAAAAGATTGGCCGCGTGTATTATGTACATCCTTTGAGTGGTGAGTTTATTACTTGCGCATGCTTTTGATGATTGTTAGGGGGGCTAGGTCTTTCGAAGATCTCCGAACATATGTTGGTCATCTTTATCACACCTTTAAAGAGTCTTGTGCCTCGCGTGGTTTGTTAGGAGACGATAACGAGTGGTACATAGCATTCATGAAGCGTCTGTCTCGGGGTCTCGGCATCGACTTAGACGGCTATTTGTGACTATGCGCATGCATTGTTCTATCAAGGATGAGATGGGTTTCTTTGAACGTTACTGCGCTAGCATGTACGATGATATCCAGCATGGGTTGTGTCGTGCCCTGGGTAATCCAGACTATGTTGTTCCTCCTGAAAGATTGAGAAATATGCTTCTTGACGAGTTGGCCGATGTTTTCTTGAAACATGGTTCTGATATAAGAAGTTTTAACTTGCTGTCTCGCTCTGGCGAAGATGAGTAGTCTGATGATAATCGTCTAATTCGTGAGGAACTATCTTATGATGCATGTGCTCTGTCTAAACAGTCCTTGGTTACATTTCATAGTTTAAATGAGGACCAATTGGTTGCTTATAAGACGATTGTAGAGTATGTGCAGGCGGGGAGACCGGGCCTTTTTTTGTCTCTGGGTACGGTGGTACTAGGAAGACATACCTGTGGAGTGCAATATGTGCTTTCCTTAGGGGCGAGAGGAAGATAGTGCTTATTGTTGTGTCATCGGGCATTATGTCGCTGTTGTTGCCTGGTGGGAGGACTACTCATTCTCGCTTTAAGATACCTATTCTGCTTGAAGATAATACATAGTGTGATATTAAAAGAGGCTCTAAGCTTTGCAAATTGCTGATGGTATGCTTGCTTGTTATTTGGGATGAGGTGCTGATGACACACAGGAAATGCTTTGAGGCTGTAGATAGAACCTTGCATGATGTCCTCTCTGTGGCTAATCTTGATCTTGCAAATATTCCGTTCGGTGGAGTAGTGATGGTTTTTTGGTGGTGACCTTAGACAAATCTTACCGTTCGTTGAGGGAGGTACTAGTCCTCAGATCGTTGATGCGGCAATCATGAATTCTCCAATGTGGCATTCTATTCAAAAATTGTCGCTTTCTATTAACATGCGCTTGGGTGTGCATGGTGCGAATACCCAGGCACAGAAGGATGTTGCCTTATTTAGCAGATGGGTGCTAGATCTTGGGGAAGGGAAGTTGCCTGTCACAAGGCGATGCGATGAGGTCGAGGCTTCTTGGATATAGATACTGGATGACCTATTGGTTTGTACATCTGGTGATCCAATAGCTGCTATTGTTTCTTCTGTGTATGGTGATTTTTTTGCATAACTACCTGAACTCTGGTTACTTGCAAGAGAGAGCCATTTTAGCCCCTACAAACAACCTTAGTGGAGAGAGAGAGGGCCGGCTAGGGCAGGCCGCGTGCCCCCTCCCCCTCTTGTCCGAATTGGACTAGGGAAGGGGGGGCGCCCCCTTTCCTTCTCCCTCCCTTCCTTCCTTTCCCCCTCCTAGTAGGAGTAGGAAAGGGGAGTCGGGAGTCCTACTCCTACTAGGAGGAGGACTTCTCCTATCCTGGCGCGCCACAAGGGCCAGCCAGTCTCCCCCTTGGTCCTTTATATATGGGGCAGGGGGCACCCTAGGATACACAAGTTGACATTGTTTTGCCGTGTGCGGTGCCCCCCTCCACAGTTACACACCTCGATCATATTGTCGTAGTGCTTAGGCGAAGCCGTGCACCGGTAACTTCATCATCACCGTCACCATGCCGCCGTGCTGACAAAACTCTCCCTCGGCCTCAACTGGATCAAGAGTACGATGGACGTCCCCGAACTGAACGTGTGCAGATCGCGGAGGTGCCGTACGTTTGGTGCTAAGATTGTTCGGATCGTGAGGACATACGACTACATCAACCGTGTTGTCATAACGCTTCTGCTTTCGGTCTACGAGGGTACGTGAACAAACACTCCCCTCTCGTTGCTATGCATCACCATGATCTTGCGTGTGCGTCGGATTTTTTTTGAAATTACTATGTTCCCCAACAAACCCTACCTCCTCTCCTTGAACTCTATGAAATCTTGTACGTGATAGCTCATATGTGTGAAGGTTTTCTCATGAAAATGACCATAGACCAAGGTTAGTATTTTTCCTTGTTAGTGTGTCTTATAAAATGATGAACGATGAAGGTTTCATATTTTTTCGATTTTTTAAATTTGTTATGCTCAGTCCAAGCCTTTGAAACCTCGTTGACCAGCTCAAAACCCCGCGGGGTTTTGCCTAACCCTAGCTCCGAACGTCAGCCGTCCGATTATAGCCTAGCGCCAAGCAACAGCCCTCAGATGTGGTCTTCTAGAATGAATTCGGTGGGCAGGCTGCGTGCAGGCTCCGCGCTGTTGGATCACAAGGATGACTCTGCATCATTGGATCGTGGGGCGATCCGCGAGAGGTGATCCTGTTGGTTGTGCTCTGCTAGCCCACCACTGACTCCGCAAAAAATTATTGTTATTCGGCCCAAAACGAAACCAAGCTCTGGTTGGGCCATCGAATTGCGTCATTTTTTTGCATCGTTTGCTCTGTTTTTTGTGAATGTGATGGCTCTGTTTCTTTGCATCATTTGAAATTACACAACAATTGACATTGCATAGAAAATTTAGTTCTTTTTGTTCTATGCAAATGCAAAATGACCAAATTTATAAGGGCCAAATTTATTTTTATCATGCAAAATGGCAACAAACTATTCAAAAATTGTCTCCTTTTGTTCATATAATATATATGACCACGGATTCCCACGCGTGCAATTAGCTTCTTTTTCTTCTTCTTTTCAAACCACCATTTCCCACGTGTGTACACTCCCGATGCTGTGGTGGGTTTGAAAATGGGCTACTTCACATTTGACCCTGTTATTGCCACAACCAAATAATACGTAGCACTACGGCTATTTAAGCCACCCTCTGCCTCTGCCATCCCTCATCCATCTCCTATCCTCTGCCATCCGCCCTTCTTGCTCTTTGACCCCTTTTCCTTCTTCTGCACATCCCTCAGCCATGTAGTAAACCGGACCAACATACCGCTTCCCACCCACCGTGCCGGAGAGGCTCTACCCTACCGGCGTGTACGTTGATCGCACACTACATGTGTGGGCGATATCAAGGTTGAGGACCGCAAGGAACTTCGCCGAGTCCTTCCTCGCGTCCGGCTACCACCACCTCCTACAGGGATCTCCAACGATGTTCCGCGTCGAGGAGGTCATCCAAAACCGGGTGGTGGTTGTTCTCCTTGCTCACTTCACCAACACATTCGACGCCTTCTACCTCCTCGGCCGGGTGTTTTGGTGTGGCTCCGAGTTCATAGCTTTCACCACCCACAACAGTTTCATGGAGTATACCAACATCTTCCCCATCGCGACGCGCATGAACACTTTTCTGTACCCCATCAACAACACCCCAGAGGAGCAGTGAAAAGGGCGTCCGGAGGAGGAGCGAGGTGGAGAAGGCGGCGGCTAGGGTTCTAAACCCTCTATCTTTTTTAGTCTATGTTATGTTAAGTTGTAACTGAACTATGTTGGAGTTGCTATGGGCATGTTGGCCCTTTTCTTAAGTTCTATTATTAAATTTTCTATCTATTCTGTTATTAAGTTCTTCCTAGTTTGAACTATGTGATCGTGCTATGGGCTTGTTGGCTCTATCTACATATTGGGACTACATATCTGTTGATTGTTTTCTTAGAGAGCTCGCTTTGTTAGTAGGGTTCCCTTGTTAGTAACCACCTAGTGCATGTAGCCACAATGAGCATTTCTCTTTTTTTTACAGAAGCCACAAATATGTAGCCACCTAGGTAGAAGAGAGGAACCAGCGGCAGTGACCATCGCTGCATCCATGGCGGCTAGCGTGGAAGAAAGTTGCTCGGTTAGTGCATCATGGCGGACGCATCGGCACATGCAGGCTCGGTCGGCGCATCATGGCATCGGCACATGCAAGCTCGATCGACGCATGCAGGCAGGCTTTGCTGGGTGCATGCATAGCAGGCTTTTGTCCCGGCGGCGCGCACAGGTGTTTAAATGCAAGGGATGGCCCAACAAAACCATGGCCAAATGGTCGAACAGCGAGACCACCCAACATGGCCCCACTTGTCAGGTCCAAAGGACGACACAGTCCAGTGCGGCCCCATTCGTCAGAGTTAACGGTCAAGCCTTTGACCCGACGACAATGTCCGTTGTGACCAGTTCTGAGGGTTTCTGGCAAGGGAGTGGGGAAAATTGAGCAAAAGTTAAGAGCGCGGGGATGAATGAGTAGAGCTAAGGAACCAGGGGCACAAATGTAAAAAACCCAATAGAAATGGTCATTACCTTGACAATAGGCATGTTGTTCCTTATAATATGGCGATGCTCAAGAAATTTCAGGGACATATAAATGTAGAGTGGTGTAGTAAGACATAGGTGATGAAATATGTCTTTAAGTATGTCACCAAAGGTGCTGACTACTCTAAGGTCATGTTAGAAAGGCTAAAAAAATTGACTAAGTCTGGTTGTCATACAGTAGATGAGGTTCAGGAGTATCTGATATGTCGATATATATGTGAGTACGATGCATTGTGGCGCATATTTGGGGTTGAAATACACTTTAAAATGCCATCGGTTCAAAGTTGATCGTTCATATGTCTGGCATGAATACTGTCTACTATTGTGCTAGTGCTGACCTCACGAAAATTGTTGATTCCGACTTCTTGCGAAAGATTATGCTTACCGAATGGTTTGGTGTGAATGAGATGTTTGAAGATGTTGGTTCATTAACTTATTGTGATTTTCCAACTGCTTGGACCTGTGATGCTAAAAGTAGGTCATGGTATCCAAGGGGTGGGGCACTACTGGAATCAGCTTCTTTGCCGTCCGCCATGGCGGACGGCAAAGGCACAAATCCCGGAAGGCAAACTCCTTTGTCGTCAGCCATCGGACGGCAAACTGTCCGGTTGAACACATCCCAACAAAGGCCATCTTTGTTGTCCGCTTTGCAAAAACGGATGGCCAAGGATCATGTCGTCCGCCATCCGAGGCCAGCAGATGGCAAAGACGACGGACGACAGTGGTGTGGGGTGAGAGCCATTAGGGGGTTAACAGTGCTCTTTGCCGTGGGACGGAAAAGAGCCAAAGCTCTTTGCCGTCCGCTGACAGACGGCAAAGAGCTTATCTAGGGCAGCATTGGGAAGCTGCCACGTGGCCAGCTAGACCGTCTGCCAGCAGATGGCATATATTTGGTCACTTTATCGTCTGCTTGCAAACGGCAAAATGACCAAATAGGCAGCCAGTGTTCCCAGTTTGCACAGGTGACTGGCACGTGTTCTCTTTGCCTTCTGCCAGCGGACGGCAAAGCTCTTTGTCGTCGGCTAGCGGATGACAAAGGGGCTATACATCCCCTGTTTTTATTTAAATACAATTAATTAGACATGGCTTTAAACACAGATATACATGCACACATGGAGCGACCAGACCTCAAACAGTCTGATCTCTGTGCATCAGTGTCATCCCTGGATCAGTAATGCTGACACGCACAGTACTTGAGGATTTATAACAGAGTTTCAATCACACACTTATTACATCGAATGTCTCAAAAGAGAGCTTGTTACAATAATATGGCTTAAGGCCATCTAAAAACGATAACAGCGGAAGGGTTGGAAGATAAAGCGAGTCCATCAACTCCAACGGCATAGCTGAGTGAAAGACAGCAACCTATGGCACCTTACTCGTCGTCTAAAAAGTCTGCAACATGAGATGTTGCAGCCCGAAATGGGTCAGCACATGGAATATGCTGGCAATGTAACACATAGAGTAATGAACATGATAATGCTATCACTACATGCATATATGGCTGGTGGAAAGCTTTATGGTTACAGTTTTGCAGAAAGCCAATTTTCCCCTACAACAAAGGAATAAATGTTATTTAACTATCATGGTGGTTGTTAAACATTGAGAAGGTTCCTCCAACTCAATCCCAATTAAACATCATCATTAAACCCAATCAAATTAATTTAGAGTGATGAGATCAACATGATAATCCAAGAACCAGATACTCAAGATGTCCATAACCAGGGACACGGCTAACCATGATTAGTTTGTACACTCTGCAGAGGTTTGCGCACTTTTCCCCACAAGACTCGAATACATCCATGGTCGGAGAATCGAGACACGGTCTTTCTGAAGCATTAACTCTCTACTCTGGATAGACAGTACCACCTACAACCCACTACATCTGCTAGTCTACCTCTTCAAGAGCTTCACGCAACTTACTCAACTATGCCATAGCCCATATTGGCTTGTGGCTGCACACGAAAGTTTCTAGCATGAATAATCTTATGATCCCTTTGAGCCTGGGTGGCGGACCGTAGGATGATCACACAGGTACTCCAGGATATCCTAGGACAACACTGGATTCTCCAGGTGCCCTGACAACCACTGGGTACTCTAGGGTGCCTCAAGCAATTCACCTAGATGTGAATTTAAGTATCCACCTTAAGTTAACCATTAATTAACAATACTCACATCTGTCATGGATACACTCACCCAAACCACGTCTACGAGCACAGCATAGCAATATAAGCATAACATAGAAGTAACTCCCAAAGGTTTGATAATAAACAGGACAATATGTTCTACCTCATCATCTACTTCCCAAAACCCACATATTAAATCAGATCCTAACCATGCAATGTTTGAGGGTTGATCTAATGCAATAAAACAGGGTAGTAAAGAGATATGATCAAAGTGTTACTTGCCTTGCTGATGATCCGCAAAACCTAGAGACTCATAGTAGCACGCTTCGCACTCCGGGTACTCTATCTCAAACAAACAATAACATACATAAGCACTCAACTAGAAGCACGGGTAAAACTCAAACAAGAGATCTAACCAGAAAATTCAACTGAAGAACTCCGATTTGCAAAAAGAATCAAATCAAACGGATCAACGAAACTCAAACTGCAAAAGAAACAAGATCCGTTTACTAATCTGGACTAAAGTCAAATTTTACAGTACAAAAATCTTGTTCAAGTTGGCTAAACAGAAAGAGGGCTTCGAGACGAAGATCTAGGCGCTAGAATCGCCTGATTCCGATAAACGAGCGAAAAGATAAACTAAAATGAAGATCTGGTCAGAAATCGTGATAAAAAATAATCATGGAAAAACCCTGGAAAAAGAAAAATTGACGAACAGACTATCGGACAAATGTTCGCTGTCTGCGGCTAACGGGTGAACACCGTTCGTTAAAACGAACGTACGGATGAACGTCCGCTGTTTAAGTAAACCGAGAAAAAAATAAAACCGATCAATAAAAAAACTAGGGTTCTAAAAAAACCAGGCGGTTTTCTACAAACAACCGGCGGCGGCGGGCGGCTACATCAGCAAGGTCCGGCAGGGTCGGCGGCGGGACGGCGGCGGCGGCTCCGGCGGCAGCGGCGACCGGATCCGGCAGCGGGG
>NC_041392.1:581191041-581206361 GCF_002162155.2 Triticum dicoccoides | reverse complement strand
CGACAGCGAGGTGGCGGCTGGCGGCGGCGGCGCGACACGGGAGTCGAGGCGGGGCGGCTGGCTAGGGTTTGGCGGGGCTGGGCTCCGCGGCTTATAACGCCGGTCGGGCCAGGAGTCCTAGCCAGACACGACCTGGTAGGTCGGTTCGTTTTTTTTAAATAATAATTCTGATGCACAGAAAAACTAATAAAAGAAATACTAAATTGACTCCAAAAATCCTGAAATAAATATTCCTTGTCCTCTAAAAATATAGCGGACAAAGTGAACATTTATTTGGGCCTCTAATGCAATTTTTGAAAACACATTTTTTCCTAATTCGAATAAAATAGCAATAAAACTCTTATTTTATTTTAATATTTAACCTCCAATATTTCTTTATTTGGAGAAGTGATTTTATCTCCTCTCTTTTATTTTTAATATATGAAATATTTGAAGAGAAAAATAATTAAAACCAAATGATCCACTTTTCAAAATTTGGGAAAACACAAATATGAAAATAACGAAATCCCCAACTCTCTCCGCGGGTCCTCTAGTTGCTTAGAATTTCTAGGATCAACCAAAAATGCAATAAAATATGTTATGCAATGATGATCTAATGTATAACATTCCAAATTGAAAATTTGGGATGTTACAAACCTACCCCCCTTAAGATGAATCTCGCTCTCGAGATTCGGGTTCGCTAGAAAATAGGTGCGAGTGGTCTTTCCGTAGGTCTTCCTCTTGCTCCCAGGTGGCTTCATCGTCGGTATGGTGGCTCCACTGAACTTTGCAAAACTTAATAACCTTGCTGCATGTGACTCGGCTGGCAGACTCGAGAATCCTCATGGGTTTCTCCTCGTAAGTCAAAACGCTATCCAACTGAATCGCTTCCAGTGCCACTGTATCTCTCAGAGGAATATCGGCCATCTCTGCGTGGCACTTCTTCAACTAGGAACGTGGAACACATCATGAACTCTTGACAATCCTTCTGGTAATTCCAGCTTGTAAGCAGCTTCTCCCATATGCTCCAAAACTTTGTATGGTCCCACAAAACGTGGTGCTAACTTTCCCTTAACTCCAAAACGCTTAAATCCTCGAAGTGGGGATACGCAAATATACACTCTGTCTCCGACTTCGTAAACTACCTCCTTGCGTTTACAATCCGCATAACTCTTTTGCCTGGACTGGGCTACCTTGAGTCTATCGCGAATCAACTTAACCTTCCCTTCAGACTCCTTAATCAAATCTAGTCCAAACAACTGACGGTCTCCAACTTCATCCCATAGCAACGGTGTCCTGCACCTCCTTCCGTACAAGGCTTCGAAAGGGGCCATCTTCAAACTGGCTTGATAACTGTTATTGTAAGAGAATTCTGTATACGGCAAATTTTCCTCCCAACTAGATCCATAATCTAGTGCACAAGCTCTCAACATGTCCTCCAGAATCTGATTGACTCTCTCGGTCTGTCCATCTGTCTGTGGATGAAAGGCTGTACTAAACTCTAGCCTGCTACCCAAAGTCTCATGCAACTAATTCCAGAACATTGAGGTAAACTGGGTTCCTCTATCTAATGCAACGGTCCTCAGAACTCCATGCAGACATACGATCCTGGTCTTGTATATCTTGGCCAACTTAGCAATGGTGTAAGTGGTCTTCACTGGGATGAAATGAGCTACCTTCGTCAAATGATCGACTACAACCCATATTGAGTCATAGCCTAAACGAGTCCTGGGCAATCCCGTGATAAAATCCATGCCTAGCTTATCCCACTTCCATTCAGGTATCGGTAATGGTTGTAACAAACCGGCTGGCTTTTGATGCTCTGCCTTCACTCTCTGACATACATCACAAACTGCTTCATATTCCGCAATATCCTTCTTCATTCCAGTCCACCAGAAACTGTCCTTCAAATCTAGATACATGTTGGTATTTCCTGGGTGAATCGAATATAGCGAATCATGGGCCTCCTGCAGAATCAACTTCCTGATCTCGGGGTCATTAGGCACATATACACAATCCTCAAACCATAAGGTATCATGATCATCCTCATGAAATCCCTTAGTCTTTCCTTTGCTCATCCTTTCCTTTATCTCAGCAATCTCTTTGTGCGTCTTTTCAGCTTCTCTGATCTTATCCATCAAGGTAGACTGAATTTCCAATGCTGCTACATAGCCTCTCGAAACTATTTCCAAACATAGCTCGCGAAGATCCTCTGCTAACTCCTTGGGTAATCCTCCGGTCATGAGTGTATTGACATGACTCTTGCGGCTCAACGCTTCAGCTACTGCATTAGCCTTTCTAGGTTGATAATGCAACCTCATATCATAATCCTTGATGAGCTCCAACCATCTCCTCTGCCTGAGATTCAACTCCTTCTGCATGAAGATATACTTCAAACTCTTGTGATCTGTGTAGAACTCACAATGGTTTCTGATAAGAAAATGTCTCCATGTCTTCAACGCATGCACTACGACTGCTAACTCCAAATCGTGTGTAGCATAATTCAACTCATGGGGTTTAAGATGTCGTGAGGCATATGAAACAACGCTTTCCTCCTGCATAAGCACTGCTCCAAGTCCTTCACGAGAAGCGTCGCAATACACTTGATAATCCTTATGTTGATCTGGGAGAATCAACACTGGAGCTGTAACCAAACGTTTCTTTAACTCCTGAAAACTGGCCTCACATTCCTCAGTCCATTTGAACTTAGTGTCCTTCTTCAATAACCCTGTCATGGGCTTCGCAATCTTAGAGAAATTCTGAATGAACCTCCTGTAGCATCCTGCAAGTGTAAGAAAACTCCGGATCTCTCCAACTGACGTGGGTGCTTCCCAATTTGTCACAGTGACAACCTTGGTGGGGTCTACTGCTATTCCTTCTATGGATATAACATGTCCGAGGAATCCAACTTCCTTCAACCAAAACTCACACTTGCTGAACTTGGCATATAACTGATGTTCTCTGAGCTTCCCATGTACCAAACGCAAATGCTCCTTATGCTCCTCATCATTCTTTGAGTAAACTAGAATATCATCAATGAACACCACGACAAACTTATCCAAAACTCCATAAACACTTTTTTCATCATGTTCATGAAATTTGCAGGCGCGTTAGTCAGACCAAATGACATAACGGTATACTCATATAGCCCGTACCTTGTGGTAAAAGCTGTCTTAGGTATATCCTACTCTCGAATCTTCAGCTGGTGGTATCCTGATCATAGATCGATCTTGGAAAATACTTTAGCTCCTTGCAACTGGTCAAATAAATCATTGATCATCGGCAGTGGGTACTTGTTCTTGATTGTCACTTCATTCGATCCACGATAATCAACAACCATCCTTAACGATCCATCCTTCTTCTCCACTAGAAGCATTGGTGATTCCCAAGGTGACGAACTTGCGCGAATATAACCTTTATCCAGTAACTCCTTAATCTGCTTCTTAATTTCTTCCAAATCCTGTGTGGGCATCCGATATTATCTCTTAGATATTGGCCCTGTGCCTAGCAAAATCTCAATCAAAAACTCGATGTGTCTATCCGGTGGCATGCCTGGCAACTCCTCTAGAAATACATCAGGGATATCCTTCACCACTGGTACTTCCTCTTGTACAACTCCTGATAAGGAATTCACTTGAGTCCTCTTCGGCACATGCCGGGGTAGATACTTAATCCTTCTTCCTTCTGGGGTGGTGAGCAAAATCGACTTACTGGCGCAGTCAATGTTCCCTCCATACTTCGATAACCAATCCATGCCTAATATCACATCCAGTCCTTGTGACTCCAATACTATTAGGTCTGAGGGGAGCACATAGTTACCAATCCTTAATGGTAACCGATCACAGCATAGGCTAGCCATATACTCTGCTCCTGGCGAGGTTACTAACATGGGTGACCTAAGGGCAAGGGTTGGCAGGTTAAAATTATCCACAAATCCCCTTGATATGTATGAATGTGATGCACTAGTATCAAAAGGAATGATTGCAATAAATGACTTAACCAAAAACTTACCTATTACTGCATCGGGTTGTGACAACCCGCAAGTATACGGGATAGTTGTAGCCTCTTTCGATAAGTAAGAGTGTCGAACCCAACGAGGAGCTAAAGGTAGAACAAATACTCTCTCAAGTCCTATCGTCCACTGATACGACTCTACACACGCTTGACGTTCACTTTACCTAGAACAAGTATGAAACTAGAAGTACTTTGTAGGTGTTGTTGGATAGGTTTGCAAGATAATAAAGAACACGTAAATAAAAAGTAGGGGCGTTTAGATAAAGATGCAATAAAGTAAATATAGCGAGTGTGGAAAAGTGGTGGTAGGAGTTGTGAAATTGTCCCTAAGCAATTGACTATGTTACTAGACCGGTAATCACTATTGCAATTCTATTTGAGGGAGAGGCATAAGCTAACATACTTTCTCTACTTGGATCATATGCACTTATGATTGGAACTCTAGCAAGCATCCGCAAATACTAAAGATTCATTAAGGTAAAACCCAACCATAGCATTATAGTATCAAGTCCCCTTTATCCCATACGCAAACAACCTACTTACTCGGGTTTGTGTTTCAGTCACTCACGCAACCCACTATAAGCGAGTCATGAATGCATTGCAACACCGTACAACGGGAATCCATCACGCTTGCGCGACACGGAGGGCACCATAGGACAGCACTAATAATAAAACATGCAACTCAAACCAATCATAGCAATTCATCAATCACCGATAGGACAATGGAAATCTACTCAGACATCATAGGATGGCAACACATCATTGGATAATAATATGAAGCATGAAGCACCATGTTCAAGTAGAGGGTACAGCGGGTTGCGGGAGAGTGGACCGCTGGATATAGATGGGGGAAGGTGATGGAGATGTTGGTGAAGATGGCGGAGGTGTTGGTGTAGATCGCGGTGATGATGATGGCCCCCGGCGGTGTTCCGGCGCCACCGGAAGCAAGGGGGAGAGAGCCCCCCTTCTTCTTCTTCTTCCTTGACCTCCTCCCTAGATGGGAGAAGGGTTTCCCCTCTGGTCCTTGGCTCCCATGGCGTGGGAGGGGCGAGAGCCCCTCCGAGATTGGATCTGTCTCTCCGTCTCTCTCTGTTTCTGCATTCTGGAATTCTGCCCTGGCACCGTTTCCTTTACATCTGGAGATCCGTAACTCCGATTGGATTGAAACCTTCGCCCAGATCGTCCAAAAATTAGCTTTCTTGCGGCCAAAGAAGGGCGTCAACCGCCTTACGGGTGGCCACGAGGGTGGGGGCGTGCCCACTTTAAGTGGGTGTGGGCCCCTATCTCGTGGCCACCTCGGGCATCGTCTCGTGTTGATTCTTCCTCCCAAAAATCACAAATATTTCAAAATAATTCTCCGTCCGTTTTTATCCCGTTTGGACTCTGTTTGATATGGGGTTTCTGCGGAACATAAAACATGCAACAGACAGGAACTGGCACTGGGCACTGGATCAATATGTTAGTCCCAAAAAATAGTATTAAAAGTTGCCAAAAGTATATGAAAGTTGAATAATATTGGCATGGAACAATCAAAAATTATAGATACGACGGAGACGTATCAGGTTGCGCTTCAACCTCCTCCACGCTAATGTGGTTCACTTGTCCCCTGTTGAAATGGTTGGGCTTCTTCCCAGATCTTCCATTGCCATTTCCATTCTTTGCTTCAGAACACTCCGTGGCATAATGTCCATTCTTCCCGCACTTGAAACAAGTAATGTGACTTAGATCCTTCTTAGCGGGAGTTGCTAGCTTGGGACGGTTCTGGCCGTTGCTTCCTCCATTCCCATTCCCATTCTTGGGGCCACTATGGTTATGCGAACTTCCTCCATTAGAATTATGGCCTCCATGGTTATGGTGAATGTGTCCTCCCGAGTTTGGGGTAAAACAGGGCCTCTGCTGAGCTCCTGAATTGTACTTCCCTTGTCCATACTTCCTCTTGCGGTTGTCTATCTGCTGCTACTTCCCTTCAATCATGAGAGCTCTATCTACCAACTCTTGGTAGTTGTTGAAGGTTGCCACCATCAACTGCATGCTCAGCTCATCATTCAGTCCTTCCAGAAACTTCTCCTGCTTAGATGCATCTGTAGCGACGTCATCTGGGGCAGAACATGCTAACTTACTAAAATCATCCACATGCTGCCCCACTGTGTGTCCTCCTTGGTCCAAGTTGCGAAACTCGCGCTTCTTCATGGCCATAGCTCCTGCTGAAACATGGGCAGTGCGAAAAGCCTGAAATTGGTCCCATGTGACAATGTCGATGCGGTAATTGGCTGTCGATGGGTGAAAAAACCAAGCACTAACCTAAAACAAAACAGGAGAAAACTACACCTAAACCTAGCACTAACCTAAACCTAAAAACTGAAAACTACACCTAAACCTAGCACTACCTAAACCTAAAAACTCAAAACTACACCTAATTAGACCTAGCACTAACCTAAAACAAATAAAGAAAATAGAGAACAAAAAAAGGAAAAAACAGAAAAAAAAATTACCTCTTGCTTCGGCGAGGTCGGCCAGTGGGGCGGGGCGACGCAGGGGCCGCGGGGAGGAGGAAGGCAGCGGGGCAGCGCAGCACAGGGACCTTGGGGAGGGGTCTGGCACCGGGGCGGCCCAGAGCAGGCCACTCCGGCGACAGGGCGCGGTGGGGCGACGGGGCATGGCGGGGCGGCGGGGCGATGGAGCATGGCGGGGCGGCGGGGCGACGGGGCATGGCGGGGCGGCGGGGCGATGGAGCGGGGATGGCTGGCGACGGCGACAAATGAGAGAGGCGGGCGCGCATGAGGGAGAGAGAGAAAGAGAGAGAGAGAGAGAGGGGGGAGATGGCTAGGCCCGTTAAGTGGGCCTACTTTGTCGTGTGCTAACAGACGGCAAAGAGGGCCACCGTTAGGGCTGGCCCACGTCTACTCTTTGCCGTCCGCAAGTAGGCGGTAAGGACTAACATTACCGTCTACCAGCAGACGGCAAAGTAGTCACCTGTTTTGCCGTCCGCTAGCGGACGGCAAAGAATCTAACCTAGCCATGTCGTGCCCTGTGGGACCCACCTGGCTCTTTGCCGTCTGCCTTCTAGCTCTTTGCCGTGAGCTGGTCGACTGCAAAGAAGAAGCTGATGAAAAATAACATTTTTTCCATCTGCACTTTATTTGCCGTCCGGTTTGTGGAAGCGGTCGGCAAAGAGCCTCTTTGCCGTCAGCTGGCAGACGACAAAGAGATGGCAGATGGCAAAATGCCAGATTCTAGTAGTGGGGTGAAAAGATTGGCCGCGTGTATTATGTACATCCTTTGAGTGGTGAGTTTATTACTTGCGCATGCTTTTGATGATTGTTAAGGGGGCTAGGTCTTTCGAAGGTCTCCGAACATATGTTGGTCATCTTTATCACACCTTTAAAGAGGCTTGTGCCTCGCGTGGTTTGTTAGGAGATGATAACAAGTGGTACATAGCGTTCATGAAGAAGTTGTCTGGGGTCTGGGCATCGAGTTAGACGGCTATTTGTGACTATGCGCATGCATTGTTCTATCAAGGATGAGATGGGTTTCTTTGAACGTTACTGCGCTAGCATGTACGATGATATCCAGCATGGGTTGTGTCGTGCCCTGGGTAATCCAGACTATGTTGTTCCTCCTGAAAGATTGAGAAATATGCTTCTTGACGAGTTGGCCGATGTTTTCTTGAAACATGGTTCTGATATAAGAAGTTTTAACTTGCCGTCTCGCTCTGGCGAAGATGAGTAGTCTGATGATAATCGTCTAATTCGTGAGGAACTGTCTTATGATGCATTGCTCTGTCTAGACAGTCCTTGGTTACGTTTCATAGTTTAAATGAGGACCAATTGGTTGCTTATAGGACGATTGTAGAGTATGTGCAGGCGGGGAGACCGGGTCTTTTTTTGTCTCTGGGTACGATGGTACTGGGAAGACATACCTGTGGAGTGCAATATGTGCTTTCCTTAGGGGCGAGAGGAAGATAGTGCTTACTGTTGTGTCGTCAGGCATTATGTCACTGTTGTTGCCTAGTGGGAGGACTGCTCATTCTCGCTTTAAGATACCTATTCTGCTTGAAGATAATACACAGTGTGATATTAAAAGAGGCTCTAAGCTTTGAAAGTTGCTGATGGTATCCTTGCTTGTTATTTGTGACGAGGCGCTGATGACACACAGGAAATGCTTTGAGGCTATAGATAGAACTTTGCATGATGTCCCCTTTGTGGCTAATCTTGACCTTGCAAATATTCCGTTCGGTGGAGTAGTATGGTCTTGGGTGGTGACCTTAGACAAATCTTACCGGTCGTTGAGGGAGGTACTAGTCCTCAGATCATTGATGCGGCAATCACGAAATCTCCAATGTGGCATTCCGTTCAAAAATTGTCGCTTTCTATTAACATGCGCTTGGGTGTGCATGGTGCGGATACCCAGGCACAGGAGGATGTTGCCTTATTTAGCAGATGGGTGCTAAATCTTGGGGAAGGGAAGTTGCCTGTCACAAGGCGAGGCGATGAGGTCGAGGCTTCTTGGATATAGATACTGGATGACCTATTGGTTTGTACATCTGGTGATCCAATAGCTGCTATTGTTTCTTATGTGTATGGTGATTTTTTTGCATAACTACTTGAACTCTGGTTACTTGCAAGAGAGAGCCATTTTAGCCCCTACCAACGACCATGCTGAGGATATTAATGATCATATTCTTGCATTGGTTCCTACTGATAGCAGAGACTATTTGAGTGCTGATTCTATAGACGATTCTTTAGATTCTCTTAGGGACAAAGATGTTTACTATCTAGTTGAGTACCTGAATGCAACTAAAATTATAAATTTCCCAAATCATAGGATGACTTTTAAGGTTGGTGTTCCGATTATGCTTCTTAGAAACCTGAGCCAGCCGAACGGTTTGTGTAATGGTACACGACTAATTGTAAAAGAATTAGGTGATCGGCTTATTAAAGCTGTCATTATGACTGGCTTACATGTGGGTGATACTATTTATATCCCCGGGATTGAATTGTTGGCAAAGAAGGGAAATGCACCCTTTGTGCTTAGACGTCGCCAGTTTCCTGTTCATGTGTGCTATGCCATGACAATTAATAAGAGCCAGGGTTAGACCTTGTCTGTTGTTGGTATATATCTTAAGGGTCCTGTTCTTACGCATGGGCAGCTGTATGTGGCAGTGTCTCGTGTTACGTTGAGGGATTCTTTGAAAATCCTTATATTACATGCTGATGGAAAATGCGGCTCTGAGACCAAGAACATTATTTTCCCTCAGGTCTTCTGGGCCGCGAGGCTGACTTAGGTTTGTGTATGATGGTAGTCTTCATTTTGGTAGGTTTTGCCATGCTTTTGTGAGTTGAATGATATTTTGGGTGCTGACATATAGTGTTGTCTGAATACATATGTCGTCCCATGCGATGGGGGTGATATTTTGAATGTTCGCGTGTACTGGGATTGGCTTTATTCCATGGTTTGGTTTATGTCATAAAGATTTACTGAGTTTAATGGTGGTGTTGTGTTTTGGTGCTGATACTTTTGTTGTAGATGGCAATGACTAATCTTCAGGCTCTTGTTGTGGGGAACAAGTACCTGACCATCCGTGTGTATGTTTCGCGTCTATGGCAGCATTGTATATCCATTGATAACGGTCCTATCAAACACACTAACATGGTCCTTTTGGATGTGCAGGTACATGGTTTCTCTAGACCCCGTGCCCTATGTTGTTTGTGTTGGGAATCGTTGCATGGAAAACAACAAATTTCTACGCACACATGATCTATCCATTGAGATGCATATCAACAAGGGGGGAGAGTGTTTCTACGTGATAACCCACAAGTATAGGGGATCGCAACAGCTTTCAAGGGTAGAGTATTCAACCCAAATTTATTGATTCGACACAAGGGGAGCCAAAGAATATTCTTGAGTATTAGCAGTTGAGTTTTCAATTCAACCACACCCGGATAACTTAGTATCTGCAGCAAAGTGTTTAATAGCAAAAGTGGTATAATAGTAATAGTAGCGGTAGCAAAAGTAAAGATAAATGTTTTTGGGTTTTTTGTAGTAGTTGTAACGGTAGCAATGGAAAAGTAAACAAGCGAAGAACAATATGTGAAAACTCATAGGCAATGGATCAGTGATGGATAATTATGCCGGATGCGATTCCTCATGCAATAGTTATAACATAGGGTGATATAGAACTAGCTCCAATTCATCAATGTAATGTAGGCATGTATTATGTAAATAGTCATACGTGCCTATGGAAAAGAACTTGTATAACATCTTTTGTCCTACCCTCCCGTTGAAGTGGGGTCCTAGTGGAAACTAAGGGATATTAAGGCCTCCTTTTAATAGAGAACCGGAACAAAGCATTAACACATAGTGAATACATGAACTCCTCAAACTACGGTCATCACTGAGAAGTATCCCGATTATTGTCACTTCGAGGTTGTCGGATCATAACACATAATAGGTGACTATAGACTTGCAAGATAGGATGAAGAACACACATGGGGTTCAAAAAGCCTATACACAGAATCTTAGCAGCAGCGCGGCTCAAAAAGGAGCGATGCTGCTAATTAGTAGTAGCGCGTGTGTGGGAAACTCGCTACTGACAAGTTTTTAGCGGTAGCGCACCGAGTGTAAACCGCACTACTACAAATATCGACCGGCGGTGTCCACCAAACTCCATTTAGCAGCAGCGCGGTGCCGCGAGCCGCGCTAGTGCTATGGATGTAGTAGTAGCGCGCTTTTTCTGAGGTCGCTGCTGCTAAATTTCAAATATCCACACTTTTTGGTCCCTGTTAGCAGTAGCGCCGTTGCCCAAAGTGCGCTGTTGCTACTTCCTTAGCAGCAGCGCGTTTTAGCTCCCGCGCTACTGCTAATCCGCACCAACCCACCACCTTTTCTCCACCCGTCCCTCCCCCTCCCCCTCCTGTCTTCCCTTTCCCCTACCTCCCACATGCTCCCCTCTCATTCTTCTTCTTCCTCAATACTTCTCCCCCATTACTCTCCCTCTTCTATCTACCTTTCTCTCTCTTCATTACTCCTACCTAACTACACCACCTCCATAAATGCATCTCCTTTCTCTTTTTCCTTCCCCCTCCACTAGTTGAAGTTGTCTCCTCCAAAATAGGTAGCTAGGTAGATGTAGGATTTAGTTAAGTGACCTATTTGCCCCTAACTAGATCTATCTTTGTCAGGAAGAGCTTTGTGCACTTTTGATCTCCCTACAACATCATCTCCACCGTGTGCTCGATCTCGAGATATAAAGGTGATTAAAATTTCATGCTTTTGAGTGTGGCATGTTTATGGAAATTGTGTGTGTGGCATGAGTTGACGCCAAATTGTGCTTTTGAGTTGCCTATGTTTTGCCGAAATGTCGATTTATTTCCATTTCGGCGAATTCCGGGCAAACTCTAGATCCATATATGTCCTATTTTTAGGGAAGGGCATGCCGAATTTTTGTATGATGTTGATGCATGCATTCATTTTTTAATCAATTTGTTTCATTATTACTGTGCAGACGTTCATGATGGTCAGTGGAATGATGGTGGACAGGTGGTTGCGGTCGGCGGTGCAGGACATGAAAGAAAATAACCTGACAGAGGTTTTATGTCTGTGTCGATAATGCAAAGGAATAGTTTGGCTCGACCCCTATGACGATGGCCGTGTCGAAGCGCACCTGCTCATGACTGGTTTCATGGATGGCTATACTCGGTGGATAACTGAAGATGAGGATGACGATGTTGAGGATGCCGACGGGGTAGGCAATGATGACACAGGGCAAGACGAAGAGATGATCCATAATGGTGGCGGGGAAGAGGCCGGACATGGCGGCGGAGAAGGGGCCGGACATGGCGGAGGAGAAGGGGCCGGACATGGCGGCAAAGAGAACGACATGGACTCCACGTAGCAGAGTTCGTCGGTACTAAGTTCAATCGTGCGGGACCCTCATGTGCAAGCATTTCTTCGCAAGGAGACGAGTACTGAGAGAGCTACTTCTAGAGAGGAGGCTAAGCTAGAGCAACTGGTGGTAGACTCGAACACTCCATTGTATGATGGTTGCAATCCTGAGGTGACCCGCTTGAGTTTCATGCTCCAACTCCCGAAGACGAAGGCTAAAAACAAATGGGCCGACACTAGCCTCGATGAGCATCTCAAGTACCTAAAGGATGTTCTTCCCGCGGGTAATCTATGTCCTACTAGTGTTGATGAGGCCAAGAAGATCGTGTGCCCTCTTGATCTGCCACACGTTAGATACCATGCATGCATCAACGATTGCATAATTTATCGGAAGGAGCACGCGCAAAAAACAAGTTGTCCGGTGTGCAATGCTTCTCGATACAAGAATGCCGGGAAAAAATGTCCCCAGAAAGTTGTATGGTACTTACCGATCACTCCCCGTCTCCAGAGGTATTTTGTAGATCCCAAGGAAGCAAAGCTAATGCGCTGGCACGCGGAGAAGAAGAAGCCCGACGATGGAGATGATACGAAGCTGAGACACGTGAAGGATGGAAGCCAGTGGAGAGCGTTGAACATCTTCTATCGGTATTTTGAATGTGATGCAAGGAACATGGTGCTCAGCGCGTGTACCGATGGCATGAATCCGTTTGGCAACCAGAACACCAACCATAGCACATGGCCCGTGTTTGTATGGATGTACAACCTCCCCCTGGTTGTGCATGAAATCGAACTACATTCACATGAGCATGCTTATTCAAGGGCCAAAACAACGAGGAAATGTTAATTTGTATCTGGGGCTACTTCAAGAGGAGTTAGACATGTTATGGAAAACACCGGCCAAGACATGGGACGCCAGCAAAGGCGAGTATTTCAACATGAGAGCCGCGCTGATCAGGACAGTGCACGACTATCTCGGTTACGGATATGTGGCAGGCCAGGTGTGCCATGGATATTGCGGATGCACGCGGTGCATAGATGATACAACGTCTCAGCAGCTAACGTCAAGGAAAGATGGCGGGTCTGGGAAAATCATGTACATGGGCATCGAAGATGGCTTGAACAGGACGACCCGTGGAGAAACCGTGGAGATCTATTCAATGGTCACGCTGAGCATCGAGGACCTCCATGTAAGTGGAGCGGTGCCGAAATCGTTGAGCTGTTGAAAAACTGGAAGGAGTGCCCCGCGCCGGGAAAGACGATGAGAAAGGCGCCGGAGCCGCTGCTGAAGGTATGGAAGATGAGGTCTATGTTCTGGGACTGAGAGTACTGGCACAAACTCGATACACCTCATTGCCTTGATCAAATGCATATCTGTAAGAATGTCCTTGAGAGCTTGCTTGCAACACTGATGAACATGTCGGATAAGACCAAGGATGGGCCGAAGGCAAGAAAAGACTTGCAAGATTTGAAAATCAGGGAAGATCTGCACATGCCGCCCCGTAAAATGTCAGACGAGACAGAGACGGAGACAGAGGCACGGGAGAAGAAGGGCAAGAAAATAATGAAAGAGGATTATTGCCCCCCTTCTTGCTTCACCTTAAGTTAGGCTAAGATCAATCAATTCTTTAAGTGCCTTACCGGAGTCAAAGTTAGTTCCGGTTACTATGGCAAGATAAGCAGATATCTAGACACGGACAAGAAAAGGTTCAGCGGGATGAAGTCTCATGACTGTCATGTGATGATGACGCAGATACTACCTGTTGCCCTTAGAGGGATAATGGACAAGCACGTCCATGACACACTTATTGATCTCTGCAACTTTTTCGACGTCATCTCTCGAAAGTCGATCAGTGTGAAGCAGCTCCGAAGGCTACAGGAAGAGATTGTTGTGATACTGAATGAGCTTGAGATGTCTTCCCGCCCACGTTCTTTGACGTGATGGTGCATCTGTGTGTCCATATTGTGGATGACATAATAGACCTGGGGCCGTCATTCCTGCACAACATGATGCCGTTTGAGAGGATGAATGGGATCATCAAAGGATTCGTTCGTAACATCTCCCGTCCGGATGGAAGCATCGTCCAGGGCTATTTGACACAAGAGTGCATCTATTTCTGTGAGAATTTTCTATATGGCGCAGACCAGCCACCTGGTGTTAGTGTTGGTTTGCCCGTTAACAAGCACGATGGGAGGCTCGAAGGAGATGGTCACTGCAACGGTCGCAGGGAACTGTACATGGCATACTCAGATCGACGCAGCGACTTTGACAGAGCAAACTGGGTAGTGCTACAACACCTAGACGAGGTAGATCCTTTCGTGGCACTGCACAAAGAAATTATCGCAAAGAAGTATCATGACCGGGGGTTATGCAGGACGAACACCGAAGTTACTAGAGAGCACAACTCCACTTTCCTACATTGGTTCAAAGAGCATATTATTGCTAATCCCCCGGAGGAGGGCTCTAAGAACGGATTGCTCATATACGCCTTAGCACATGGCCCCTCGCCCAACCTCGTAACCTATCAGGCATATGATATCAACGGATACATGTTCTACACGGAGGCCAAAGATATGGACAGTGATGATCAGAACTCAGAGGTGACGATGGAATGCATGACTGGCAGCGACTACGGCGCAACTGAACGATTTTATGGAAGGGTCGAGGAGATCTGGGAGCTTGACTACTCTGGACTGCACAACACGACGATGTTCCGTGTCAGATGGGATAAGAATGTCGAAAGACAAAACCGGATTTTCACTACCATGACTATACCCGACGCCAAGAGCGTTACCGTGAACGCTATCGCAAAAAACGAGCCATGGGTACACGCTAAGCACGTGACACAATGCTTCTTCATAACCGACCCATGCAATCCCAGTCGTGTTGTCGTGAGGAGAGGCAAAAGGAACATCATTGGAATGGATGGAGTTGCCAACGAGGAAGACTATGATCAATACGGCAACCAAATGAGGGAAGATGACGATGATGAGGAAGTATACGTCAAAAGAAGAATCAATACTACATTACCTAAGGAAAACTGGCAGTAGCGAAGGTAGTTGCAGCGCGTTTTGTCTAAACCGCTACAGCTACTGAAGGTAGTAGTAGCGCATTTCGTATAAACCGCTACAGCTACTGAAGGTAGTAGCAGCGCGTTTTGTCCAAACGCGCTGCTACTACGTCCACTTAACCCAAAATTCTCACTATCCCTGCTTCATCCTGCCTTTCCCCCCCAAATCCCCACTCTCTCTTCCCCCGTCGCTCGCCCCCAACCCCGGCATCGGCACTCGCCCACGACCCCGGCGTTGGCCCCCGACCCGGCCCTCGCCCCCGACCCCGACCCCGGCGCTAGCCCCAGACTCGGCCCTCGCCCCTGACCCCCGCGCCGGCGCTCGCCCCCGACCCCAAAGCTCACCCCCGACCACGGCGCGCTTGCCCCCGACCT
>NC_041392.1:581184647-581190464 GCF_002162155.2 Triticum dicoccoides | reverse complement strand
CTCCCCTCCCAACCTCGACCGTCGTCGGTCCTGCCTCCTCGCCCCTGCACCGTCTGTAAACCCCCCCTCTCTCTCTGCTAGGGTTCTTCAGTTAATTTACTTATGTTTTAGTTAGGGCAGTATGTTAATTAGGTTATCTATTTAGTTATGAATTTATCTAGGTTTCAAAATTAGCTGAATTTATATGCAAATTTTAACTGGACATGTGATATGTGGATATGTCATGTTTTGGACATGTCATGTTTGGAAAATGATCCGAGTGGCCTATGTTACACCGGAATGTTGATTCATTTCCATTCCGGTGAATTTCAGGCGCTCGATATGTCCATTTTTTAGCAAAGGTCATGCCGAAATTTCCCGTGAATAAAGGCATGATTTGTGCTACATAGTTGGCATATCGAGTGCTGGCACATAGATTTCTTTTTTATGTCATTTCTCATTTATTCATACTTTTAGAAATAAATGAGGACACTTCATCATAGGAAACATGTCGAACAAGGAAGAAACTGGGCCTTCTGACCAAGATGTAGATGAGATGGATCATGAGGGTGAACAAGAGTACCTCGACTATTTGACTGCTAAGCAAGGTTTGCAGGTCGGCCTCGATGATGGTACTGACGCCAACATCGACACCGACGGCGTCGGCACCGATGGCGGCGCGGAGACCGGTGGGGAAGGTACTGGCGAGGAAGATACCGACAGGGAAGGTACCGGCCCCGATGCGGCTATCGAAAAGAGGAAGCATAAGAAGCAGAGGATACGAAAACCTAACAAACTAGGGATTGGACGACTTGTGTTCACAAAGATGGCACCTGGCAATTTTGAGCCGTTAGTGCCGGAAGAACCTCGCAAGTACTATGGGAAACAAGTAGGATGCATCCTACGGGAATGCGCGAGCATCAACGACGATGACTTAAGGAGTAAAGAACATTTGACGCAGTTGCTCCTAATGAAGTTGCACAAGAGATTCAATTTCCCCGACCAGGATGATAACATAGAACAACCGTGGGATGATCCGAAGATGAAAAATATTAACAATCACGCCATGGGCATGTTCAGCAATGATTTGGCCTCCTGGAAAGGGAGGGTGAAACGAGCTGCTGAGGCTGATGAACCCCTGTCCAAGATTCTGGAGGAAAATCCGACACTTACGGAAGAGGAGTTCGAAAAGTTCAAGGACACTTGCGCTACCGAGGCGGCCAAGGCTAAGGCTGCGAAATTCAAGAGCCTTCAACAAAGGAACACGGGGAAGCATCGCCTCAGAAGCCGTGGCTACCTCGGTAAAAGGCCCATATGGGATAAGGAGGACGCGGAACGTGAAGCCGAGGGTCTCCCAGACCCCTTCGCGAAGTTCACCAACCCCTTGGAGCGTGACTTCATCAGGGCCCGCTACAAGTGGGACAAGGAGAAAAAGGGTTTTTACACGGACAAGATCACGAGGAAATTGATTAGACTACTAGAGAAGCAATACCAGCTTGCAGCCAAAAGCCCTACTTCTCCGATGAGGCCCAAGTGGGACACCCCTCTGAACCGGGCCTTTAACGAACTTAAGGGACTCCCTTTGGGCCAGCGGCCGCAATATGGTTGTGTGCACGGCGCTGGAGACGGCGCCACGTGGAAGGTGTTTTACAACGAGGGCCCGGAGGCCAAGAAGCAGAAAAAGAAGTTTAGTCAGGTGGACATCGACGCGAAGGTGAATCTTGCGGTCGAGAAAAAAGCAGCAGAGGACGCGAAAAAAGCAGCCGAGGACAAATATGAGTTGCTACAGCAGGCAGTCAATGCAGCTGTAACTGCCTGCAGAAATGATTTCGCTACTAACTTGGGTTCCAGTTATCATCAACTGGACAAAGGAAAATCCAGATAAGACAGTACATGATTTCCCGTTTCCCAGTTTCGTCGGGAGCAACTCCATGAACAACAACACCATCGCACCATCACTTGCTCACGCAACCGGGCCTCCTCTCGCAGCCACTCCCACTCATAGCAGCCCATGCTCAGTCTCTGGCGCGCTAGGTGGGCCTTCGTCTTTGGCTGAGCTCGATGCCGTCACGGTAATTACATGTCGCACCAACATATATGTATATATATAATATTCCATTTTTGTTGCCTTTTGGTTGTTTTATGCCACAGACATATGTGTTTGCAAGCGAAAGAAACCCCGTGCACCATACTCTACTTGATCAAAGGCCAGAAGGTGGACGTGGGAAAGGGGATGATAATGGACCCATCGCAAACCACGTTCCGCAACCAGCCGATCCCCGCTGGGCACTTCAGGGTTAGCTTGACCAGTGTGAAATCGGGGCACGAGGATTTGCCTCCTCCAGTACAGCATGTGGGAGCGGATGACGAGACCCCGCCGCGGATTGGAAGCTCCAAGGGTTGGGTGCTGCTATGGCCGAAGAATCTTATTCGTCTGGAGGCGGCCGAGAGCACACCAATATACACACAGCAAGCATGTGCGGAGACCACCACCCCGCCTACACATATACCAGCTCCTGTAGTGCCGGCTGAGAGCGGCGGACGACATGATGAAGGGGGTGCAATAGTACTGGCTGATGTAATTTCTCCTGTAGAACAGAGAATGGATGATGAGACGGAGGTCGACCCTATGGATTTCCTCAATACAAACGCGTATGACTATGACATAGATATGATGAGTCAACCATATGACGAATCAGGCTATCAGCTTGCTAATGAGGATATGGATGATATGCCTGGGCAGGGTCATAGCAGGGATTGCAAAAAGTCTCTCTTCATGAAATCCTCATAGGACACTCCTCAAGATGCCGCCTCAACATAGGCTCAACTAGCCGGGCGCGAGGGTCGTAGAGTACTTAGCCAGGGAACACTGGGGCAGGGGTTAAGGAAGGGTCTGGAAGGTGTGCCCAAGAAAAAGGAGAGGAAGAGATCGGGGAAGATAACTGCCTCGAAACAAGCCAGAGCACATAGCAGCCAGATGATGCATTCTGAAGAGCGTGTACTCGTGAAAGGTGCGGTCATGTTCCATCTCACGGGTGAGCCGATGCTACCGCCGAAACCGCTGGAGGCACTATCAGGGGATCTCGGGAGACTGCATGACCATGTGCTGTCGACTGAGAAAAGCCTACTAGCCTCAAAGGATCCAGGATATCCTACATACGCGGCTCGTGTTCCTGAGGGGAAGTGCTACGTCGAGACACAGCCCACGGGGGTGTTCTTCCTGCGGTGTGACCATATCTTTGAGATGTTTCTAACAAGACGGCTCGATTTTACAATCGTCCGCCTTTTTGTGCTACATATGAGCTGCATCATGAAGAGTGAAGAAGTCTCGCAAATCTGTGTGGCGGATCCATACTACATGCACGAGTCTTTCTTGAGTCTTGGCGACATTGAGTGTGAAACTACTAGGGAGTACCTCCAGAACTTCATGGTACAGAATAAGGACCGGGAAATTGTCCTCGTGCCTTATCATCCAAAGTAAGTCAGTTCCGGACAACTCTTTCGTATATTTCAATCATTCCTTCTCTCTCATATGGGGAATAATTTGAGGTGTCTTTTCCCTGCAGCAACGGGCGCGCCGTCCTTATCGTTCTTTACCCGCAAGTCTCCCATGCCGTGTATTTTGACCCTTCCAGAGACTACGACAAAAAAGACTACACCCACATAATGAATATTCTAGATGATGCTCTCCAAGGCTTCAGCATTAGAGGTGGCCACGTGCAGATCAGGAAACAAAGGAACAAGAAGATGGGTTTCGCGCATAAAACTAACTTCTCCTGCATCCATGTCCCAAAACCAAGCAAGATGGATGGATTCTGCATCGTCCATCTCATGATTCAGTTCAACACGGATCACCAAATGCTTCGCATGAGAAGCAGAAATGATGATCATATCCACAAGTGGCTAGAATCTCATGGAGAAGCGGATTATAAACTTAGAGATGACTTCTTTCGCATCCAAAGCGACATTGTGACGATCATCATGAAAGAAGTCGTCGATGGGAAGGGGATGTTCCACCACGGCCCTATATCGCGAGCTGACGTCCGAACTCGCATAGGCATGCAACGTCTAGACCTCACGCCATTCAAGAAGCTAGGGTTCATCCTCGATGATATGGAAGGATGGAACTTCTAGTGATTTATGATTCCGATGATGATGATATGTGTCAGTTGAACTTGTATACTTTTTGTAGCGATGAAACTTTGTGATGTCCACGGTCCCTGCCGAACTTGCGTAACGCTACTTTGTTAGTTTGCGTACGATGACCTGCGTACCTCTAGTTAATTAATTTGCATATTGTATGTTGCATCTAGTTGCTAACCCTTTCTTTTTCGGTGTTGCTCTAGTATATTTTGTTGCATATATATGATTGTACATCCTCTTCATGAACATGCATCTCTAACAGGTACCTAGTTTCTTGATGGCGAGATGGAATTGCTATGTCGTGTACAAAAGGAAGGTTCCGGGGGTGTACAACGAGTGGCATGAGTGTCAGGCGCAAGTGAATGGGTTCACGGGCGCCAGCCATAAAGGCTTCAAAAGCAAACAAGAAGGAGAAGCTAGTTACTTGAGGTTCACGCTAGCGCGAGAGAGGACTCGCAACCGCCACCTCATGTACTGCATAGTTCCGCTCTCACTCATAGTGATAGCTCTTCTTGCGTATACCTTTGTTTAGATGGATGACATTGTTGTAGTTGCAAGTATTCGAGACTTGCATGTATCACTATTTTCGAGATGATGACAAGATACCACTTTGTGTTGGATGATGATTATGATGAGACTATTTGTATGTATATGCTATGATTACATTTGTGGTCTCGCATGCATTTGTATGTGTATCATGATGACATTTCTATGTGCTAAAGATTCTTCTATAAAGCCTGTTCAAATACAAAACAAATATGCCGAAAAAAAACAAAAAACTACTTAAATTAGTAGTAGCGAGTGTATAAAAGTTAGCAGCAGCGCCGCGATAGCAGTAGTGCGTCCAGGCAAAGCGCGCTAGAGCTACTAGCAGTAGGGAGCTTCCACTAAGCGCGCTGCTGCTACACTTGTGTAGCAGTAGCGCTGGTGAGCACGTGCTACTGCTATGTGTTAGCTGTAGCACCTTATTAGTAGCACCACTCCCCGCGCTACTGATACAC
Organism: Triticum dicoccoides; assembly: GCF_002162155.2. Taxonomy (NCBI): domain Eukaryota; kingdom Viridiplantae; phylum Streptophyta; class Magnoliopsida; order Poales; family Poaceae; genus Triticum; species Triticum dicoccoides. Next base: position 581,185,341 of record NC_041392.1, on the reverse strand, counting down.
CTAAAACCCGTGCTGCTGCTAGCCTTTTCCCTAGTAGTGAAGTAACATACCGATGACAAAGGGAACAACGTATGTTGTTATGCGGTTGGACCCATAAAGATCTTCGTAGAATAAGTAGGAACCAATATGAGTATCCAGGTTTCGCTATTGGGTATTGACTGGAGACGTGTCTCGGTCATGTCTACATAGTTCTCGAACCCGTAGGGTCCGCACGCTTAAAGTTCGGTGACGATCGGTATTATGAGTTTATGTGTTTTGATGTACCGAAGATAGTTCGGACTCCCGGATGTGATCACGGACATGACACTACTGGAAACAGGGAATTTGCCATCAGCCAGCTCTTTGCCGTCTGCTAGCGGACGACAAAGGAGGTCTTTGTTGTCCATTTCCAAAAAACAGACGGCAAAGAACAGGCTGATGGCAAAGATCATATTTGCCATCAGCCAGTTCTTTGTCGTCTGCTAGCGGACGACAAATAAGCTTTGCCGTCGGCTAGCGGACGGCAAAGAGGGAGGGGGCCCCACTGACGAGCTGCTTAAAAAAAACTTAACGCCCCCCCATCTTTGCGGGGGTGGACGGCAAAGATTTAACTTACCTAATGGCGGCCGCGCCCCACCCCAGTCCTCTCTCTCTCTCTCTGTTTCTCTCACACGCGCGCCGCCGCCCCCACCACTCTCTGCTGCCCCGTCGCCCC
>NC_041392.1:581183625-581184245 GCF_002162155.2 Triticum dicoccoides | reverse complement strand
AGGTGAGCTCTACCTCCTCTTGTTTTCTGTTTTTTTAGTTTCAGGTTTATGTTTAGTTTAGATTTAGTTTTAGATTTAGTTTTAGTTTTAGGTTTAGGTTTAGTTTTAGGTTTAGTTTTAGTTTAGTTTTAGGTTTAGATTTAGTTTTTTCCTTTTTTCTGTTTTTTTAGTTTTAGATTTATGTTTAGTTTAGATTTAGTTTTAGTTTTAGTTTTAGTTTTAGATTTAGGTTTAGTTTTAGGTTTAGGTTTAGGTTTAGGAAAGAAGAAGAAAAAAAGAGGAGAGGAGGAGAAGAAGAAGAGGAAAAAGGAGAGGAAGAAGAAGAAGAGGAGGAGGAGAAGAAAAAAGAAGAAGAGGAAGAAGAAGAAGAAAAAAGAGAGGAGGAGAAGAAGAAGAGGAAAAAGGAAAGGAGGAGGAAGAAGAAGAAGAAGAAGAAGAAGGAAAAAAAGGAAGAGAAGGAAGAAAAGGACGAAGAGGAAGAAGAAGAAGAAAAGGAAAAAAGAGGGAAAAAACCCGACCCCGACCTGGCACCCCGACACGACACCCCGACCCTGAGACCCCGACCCCGAACCCGACACCCCGACCCCGACCCCGACCCCGACACCCCGACCCCGAGCCTG
>NC_041392.1:581165936-581183214 GCF_002162155.2 Triticum dicoccoides | reverse complement strand
GGCACCCCGACCCCGACCCGGCACCCCGACCTGACACCCCGACCTCGACACTGACATGACACCCCGAACCCCCGACCCCGAAACATATTATTATTGATGATACTGATCGAGATTATTATTAGTGTCAGGTATTCAATTTTTTTATGTTGTACTTGATGATGATACACTTAAGTGATATACATATTATTATTCTTGTCGGTACTATTTTTTATGTTGTACTAATTTCGTTTATTCTTTGTCATGGCAGGTGTTGAAAGATGGTGGGCGCTGGTCGGGAGCGCGCCGAGGCCCCTTCTTCGTCGGCGCGTGGTGCGAGGTCTTCCATTGCACACGCACCTCTCCGCCGAGCGTTGCTGGACAGTATGTTGACACCACCGGGCCCTTCTTCGTCGACTGCGGTGCCCAGCAGGGGACGAGGTAAGAAGAAGAGAGGAGGTGGAGCACGTGGTCGCGGGAGAGGATGTAGGGTGACTCTTACGGCGCCTTCCTCGCCGCCACCCCCAGCTATTTCACCCGAGCACGTGACTGCTAGGGTGGACTCGTCCGGGGAGGAGGCTACACGGACTCCGGTCCACGAACCTCCGGTCCACGGGTCTTCGGCCCATGAGCCTCGGGTCGACGGGCCTTCGGCCCACGAGACCCCGGAGGAGCACATGTCTGGATGGGGTACCTGGTCGGGTCAGCCTAAGGAGCCGAGTGGCCATGCTGATGATGGCAGGGAGCCGAGTGGCCATGCTGATGATGATGGGGAGCCGACTGATATTGAGGAGGAGGGGGGCAATGTCTACCAGCGTGGTGCTACACGGCTCCCGTCCATGTCAGCGACCGGCGAGCAGAGGTGGTTGATTTTCCCTGATGGGGAGAGGTAAGTGCATTTAATCTTTTTGTACCTTCTGCATTCACGTTTCTTCAAATAACTAATGTGTTGGCCTTGTCATGCTGCAGGGGTTGGGACCACCATGAAAGTGTCCGCCGTCCCAACTCCGTCCTTGGAGTTCTGATTCGGCAAAACTTCCCAGGGTTTGTCACGTTGCCTGGTGAGGGTCGGCTTCCAGAGGTTGGATTGAGTTGGGAGCACTACTTGGCTGCCCCGGCCCCGCCGGGTGAAATTATCGACGGTGTCTTGTGCAAGACGAGGGAAGACGTGGTGATCAGGAAGTTCTGGGTAATTTCTCCTTTACACAATTAAAAATCTTGAACTAGCTAGTTATTAATTGTACTAATCAATATTGTCTCATTTTATTGCAGATATTCTACAGGTGTGAGGAGGGATACGAGGAGGAGTCGGCAGATGTTATCGACAAGGAATGCAAGCGCCTACTTCAGAAGTTACGGCATGAGGTTCGGGTGCAGGCTGTTTGAGACTACTACGTCGGGCGTGGTATCAAGAAGCCCAAGCAGGAGTGCCGCGATAAGTTCTTGAGTAAGGAGCAGTACATGAAGGTAATTCTTAAGGCCTTGTACTTACTTCCTTCATTTAGTAATTCATAGCCGTAGCGCTCAAGTTTCTATTTGCTAACTTAGGCCCCTCCGAGATGGTGTGCGGATCGGATGGATTGTTTGGAGGTGTTGGTCAATGCGTGGTGCTCAAAACAATGGCGGGCCACCCACAACGAGGCCAAGGACAAACGTGCCCAAATGGAAGGTGTGCCACACCACCAAGGCAGCTCCAACTTATTTCAGTATGGGTGGAACTGGGTATGTGGTTTGCTTCATGATTCATGCAATTCATTCATCATGCTAGCTTTAGCCCTTTAATTACTAATTTACTTTGTTTCTCTCTTTCAGGCACGCTACAATAAGGCGGATAAGGTGCCAGAGGTGTACGACCTGTATGCCATGGCCCACACTGTCCCTTACAAGAAAGTCAAGGCATTCTCTGCGTCTGACCTCGATGATCCAAAGAACTTCACCAACATCTCTGCCCACGACAAGCTCGTGCAATATAGAGATCAGGGGAAGGCGAGGAAAGGGGAGAACTTTAACCCGAGCCAGGGTCCCATTGATACAGAGCTGCTAATGATATCTGGTGGCGGGAGGTCCCATGGCTCCATAGCCATGGGAGATGGACTTATCCGTTGTCCTAGCACTCTCCTGGAGATCAAGGCGCACCAGTCGAGCTCAGCTCCTGAGATAAGGCCTCGTGAACAGCCAGTCCAACTCGCCTTCAAGGTTAGTTATAAGTACTCAGCTATCTTTCTCCATTACATTGTGTGGGATTCCATCAATGATTGCAAATGGTCATGTGAGTGGTGTTGCATGCTGCTATACAGAGTGAGAGAGATAGAACGGAGAAACTTCTGGCGGAGGCGGCGGAGAGGCAGCGGGAGTTGGAGGAGAGGACGACAAAGATGTTGGAGGAGGAGAGGGCACGGAATGACATGGAGGCAAGGGCCATGTACGAGCTCCTTCTGGTAAGTTTCTTCTGCAGATTACTTGCTAGTCTTAACATTTGAGTCTCATTACTAACTAGTATGACTCTGTTGTGAAAACCAAATGTGCAGTCTGTGTGCGAGAAGTCCGGTCAAACCGCTCCGCCGATGCCAGTGATTACTCCTGGGAGCACGGTGAGTTTAATTAGAATGGACATTTGTTGCTAGTCTTAACATTTGAGTGTCATAATGCTAACGAGACATCGGAAATGATCTTTGGTGCAGCTTAACTCTAGAAACGCATCGCACGATCCTTCTCCAGCTACCGGCGCGAGCCAGCCCGCTCGTACACCTCCCTGATCACGGTAAGTTTCTCTAGTGTTTTGCTTAACAAATGCATAAAGACCTAGACTTAGCTTTATTTCCTCCAATATGCTTACCATAATGACCTAGAGTTAGCTTTTGTTCCTCCAAAATGACTTAATATGCTTACTGACCTCATAAACCATCCATTCTACCTAAGTTAGCTCTAAAACAATATGTACGTAGGTTACTTATGTCAAAAATTGCATATTTAGCTTAGTTAGCTCATAAATGATCCATTTTACCTAAGTTAGCTCTAAAATGACCCATTTTACATAGATTAGCTCCTAAATGATCCATTTTAACATACGTTAGCTTTAGAAAGACCCATTTCACCTAGGTTAGCTCCAAAATCACCCATTTCACCTAGGTTAGCTCCAGAATGACCCATTTCACCTAGATTTGCTCCTAAATGATCCATTTTAGCTAAGTTAGCTAAAAAGGATCCATTTCACCTAAATTAGCTCATAAATGATCCATTTCACCTAAGTTAGCTAAAAACGATAGCTCAAAAACGTGGCATTTCACCTTAGTTAGGTCATAAACGACCCATTTCAACTAAGTTAGCTCATAAAAGCTCATAAATGATCCATTTCACCTAAGTTAGCTCAAAAATGATCCATTTCACCTTAGTTAGCTCAAAAACGTGGCATTTCACCTTAGTTAGCTCATAAACGACCCATTTCAACTAAGTTAGCTCATAAAAGCACATAAATGATTCATTTCACCTAAGTTAGCTAAAAAACGATCCATTTCACCTTACTTAGCTCAAAAACGATGCCCTTCACCTTAGTTAGCTCATAAACGACCCATTTTCAACTAAGTTAGCTCATAAATGATCCATTTCAACTAAGTTAGCTCATAAACAACCCATTTCAACTTAGTTAGCTCATAAATGATCCATTTCAACTAAGTTAGCTCATAAACAACCCATTTCAACTTAGTTAGCTCATATATGATCCATTTCACCTAAGTTAGCTCATAAATGACATATACTTCTTGTTCTAGTCTTCTTCTTGTTCTAGTCACCTATTTCTAACTTTCTTATTTACCATTTTGTAGATTTCATTCACTTCATGGAAGCTAGCTTGCTATGATGGAGTGCTTGCTTTTCCTTTGATGAAACTTTGCATTGTATCTAGCCTGCTATGATGGAACTTGCTATTGATGAAACTTTGCATTGTAATATGTATATGGATTGAACAATGTGTATGGATGGAACTTGCTTATGTATGAACAATGTGTATGGATGAAACTGATGTGATATGTGATATGAAACTTATGTGCTGGATATGTGATATGGAAATATATCTATATATGTCATATATATTTGTTGTGAAAATTGTTGGATTAAAAAACCAGAAAAAAGAGACAATATGCAGGCTCTTTGCCGTCTGCCACCGACGGCAAAGGGCTCTTTGCCATCAGCAGTGGACGGCAAAGAGGCCACATGGCAGGCAACTGTGCTTCCTGGGAGGCTATCCAATTTGGTCAGTTTGCCTACAATGGCAGACGGCAAAGGCTTTGTCGTCGGCTGTGGATGGCAAAGTGTAGTGACGTCGGCTGACATCATTCGGCGGACGGCAAAGGCCTGCCGTTAACCACCTAATGGAGTAACAGCGCATTTATTGTCGTCTGCCTTCTTTGCCATTCGCTGCTAATGGCAAAGGCTCCTTTGCCGTCAGCCGCCTGAAGCAGACGGCAAAGTAGCTCTTAGTCGTCCCCTACTTTGCCGTCCACTTTTGCCGTCCGCCATCCATGCCTTTGCCGTCCGCCGTGGCAGATGGCAAAGTGCCAGATTCCTGTAGTGTGAAGAGGAGTTTCGAAATGGTCGAGACATAAAGATTGATATATTAGATGGCTATATTAGGACACCAGACGTGTTCCAGGCGATTTCGGAGAAAACCAGAGTGTTGGAGGGTAACCGGACCCCCCCGGTAGAACTAATGGGCCACATGGACCTTAGTGGAGAGAGAGAGGGCCGGCTAGGGCAGGCCGCGTGCCCCCTCCCCCTCTTGTCTGAATTGGACTAGGGAAGGGGGGCGCCCCCTTTCCTTCTTCCTCCCTTCCTTCCTTTCCCCCTCCTAGTGGAAGTAGGAAAGGGGAGTCGGGAGTCCTACTCCTACTAGGAGGAGGACTTCTCCTCTCCTGGCGCGCCACAAGGGCCGGCCGGTCTCCCCCTTGGTCCTTTATATACAGGACAGGGGGCACCCTAGGATACACAAGTTGACATTGTTTAGCCGTGTGCGGTTCCCCCCTCCATAGTTACACACCTCGATCATATCGTCGTAGTTCTTAGGCAAAGCCCTGCACCGGTAACTTCATCATCACCGTCACCATGCCGCCGTGCTGACAAAACTCTCCCTCGGCCTCAACTGGATCAAGAGTACGATGGACGTCCCCGAACTGAACGTGTGCAGATCACGGAGGTGCCGTATGTTCGGTGCTAAGATTGTTCGGATCGTGAAGACATACGACTACATCAATTGTGTTGTCATAACGCTTCTGCTTTCGGTCTACGAGGGTACGTGAACACACTGTCCCCTCTCGTTGCTATGCATCACCATGATCTTGCGTGTGCGTCGAATTTTTTTTGAAATTACTATGTTCCCCAACAAACCCTACCTCCTCTCCTTGAACTCTTTGAAATCTTGTACGTGATAGCTCATATGTGTGAAGGTTTTCTCATGAAAATGACCATAGACCAAGGTTAGTATTTTTCCTTGTTAGTGTGTCTTATAAAATGATGAACGGTGAAGGTTTCATATTTTTTCGATTTTTTAAATTAGTTATGCTCAGTCCAAGCCTTTGAAACCTCGTTGACCAGCTCAAAACCCCGCGGGGTTTTGCCTAACCCTAGCTCCGAACGTCAGCCGTCCGATTATACCCTAGCGCCAAGCAACAGCCCTCAGATGTCGTCTTCTAGAATGAATTCGGTGGGCAGGCTGCATGCAGGCTCCGCGCTGTTGGATCACAAGGATGACTCCGCATCATTGGATCGTGGGGCAATCCGCGAGAGGTGATCCTGTTGGTTGTGCTCTGCTCGCCCACCACTGACTCCGCAAAAAAAATTATTGTTATTGGGCCCAAAATGAAACCAAGCTCCATCGAATTGCGTCATTTTTTTGCATCATTTGCTCTGTTTTCTGTGAACGTGATGTCTCTGTTTCTTTGCATCATTTGAAATTACACAACAATTGACATTGCATAGAAAATTTAGTTCTTTTTGTTCTATGCAAATGCAAAATGACCAAATTTATAAGGGCCAAATTTATTTTTATCATGCAAAATGGCAACAAACTATTCAAAAATTGTCTCCTTTTGTTCATATAATATATATGACCACGGATTCCCACGCGTGCAATTAGCTTCTTTTTCTTCTTCTTTTCAAACCATCGTTTCCCACGCGTGTACACCCCCGATGCTGCGGTGGGTTTGAAAATGGGCTACTTCACATTTGATCCTGTTATTGCCACAACCAAATAATATGTAGCACTACGGCTATTTAAGCCACCCTCTGCCTCTGCCATCCCTCATCCATCTCCTATCCTCTGCCATCCGCCCTTCTTGCTCTTTGACCCCTTTTCCTTCTTCTGCGCATCCCTCAGCCATGTAGTACACCGACCAACCTACCGCTTCCCACCCACCGTGCCGGAGAGGCTCTACCCTACCGGCGTGTATGTTGATCGCACACTACGTGTGTGGGCGATATCAAGGTTGAGGACCGCAAGGAACTTCGCCGAGTTCTTCCTCGCGTCCGGCTACCACCACCTCCCATAGGGATCTCCAACGATGTTCCGCGTCGAGGAGGTCATCCAAAACCGGGTGGTGGTTGTTCTCCTTGCTCACTTCACCAACACATTCGACGCCTTCTACCTCCTCGGCCGGGTGTTTTGGTGTGGCTCCGAGTTCATAGCTTTCACCACCCACAACAGGTTCATGGACTATACCAACATCTTCCCCATCGCGATGCGCATGAACACTTTTCTATACCCCATCAACAACACCCCAGAGGAGCAGTGAAAAGGGCGTCCGGAGGAGGAGCGAGGTGGAGAAGGCGGCGGCTAGGGTTCTAAACCCTCTATCTTTTTTAGTCTATGTTATGTTAAGTTGTAACTGAACTATGTTGGAGTTGCTATGGGCATGTTGGCCCTTTTCTTAAGTTCTATTATTAAATTTTCTATCTATTAAGTTCTTCCTAGTTTGAACTATGTGATCGTGCTATGGGCTTGTTTTCTCTTTCTACATATTGGGACTACATATCTGTTGATTGTTTTCTTAGAGAGCTCGCTTTGTTAGTAGGGTTCCCTTGTTAGTAACCACCTAGTGCATGTAGCCACAATGAGCATTTCTCTTTTTTTACAGAAGCCACAAATATGTAGCCACCTAGGTAGAAGAGAGGAACCAGCGGCAGTGACCGTCGCTGCATCCGTGGCGGCTAGCGTGCAAGAAACCTGCTCGGTTAGTGCATCATGGCGGACGCATCGGCACATGCAGGCTCGGTCGGCGCATCATGGCATCAGCACATGCAAGCTCGATCGACACATGCAAGCAGGATTTGCTGGGTGCATGCATAGCAGGCTTTTGTCCTGGCGGCGCGCACAGGTGTTTAAATGCAAGGGACGGCCCAACAAAACCATGGCCAAATGGTCGAACAGCGACACCACCCAACATGGCCCCACTTGTCAGGTCCAAAGGACGACACAGTCCAGTGCGGCCCCATTCGTCAGAGTTAACGGTCAAGCCTTTGACCCGACGACAATGTCCGTTGTGACCAGTTCTGAGGGTTTCTAGCAAGGGAGTGGGGAAAATTGAGCAAAAGTTAAGAACGCGGGGATGAATGAGTAGAGCTAAGGAACCAGGGGCACAAATGTAAAAAACCCAATAGAAATGGTCATTACCTTGACAATAGGCATGTTGTTCCTTATAATATGGCGATGCTCAAGAAATTTCAGGGACATATAAATGTAGAGTGGTGTAGTAAGACACAGGTGATGAAATATGTCTTTAAGTATGTCACCAAAGGTGCTGACTACTCTAAGGTCATGTTAGAAAGGCTAAAAAAATTGACTAAATCTGGTTGTCATACAGTAGATGAGGTTCAGGGGTATCTGATATGTCGATATATATGTGAGTACGATGCATTGTGGCGCATATTTGTGTTTGAAATACACTTTGAAATGCCATCGGTTCAAAGTTGATCGTTCATATATCTGGCATGAATACTATCTACTATTGTGCTAGTGGTGACCTCACGAAAATTGTTGATTCCGACTTCTTGCGAAAGATTATGCTTACCGAATGGTTTATTGTGAATGAGATGTTTGAAGATGTTGGTTCATTAACTTATTGTGATTTTCCAACTGCTTGGACCTGTGATGCTAAAAGTAGGTCATGGTATCCAAAGGGTGGGGCACTACTGGAATCAGCTTCTTTGCCGTCCGCCATGGCGGACGGCAAAGGCACAAATCCCGGAAGGCAAACTCCTTTGCCGTCAGCCATCGGATGGCAAACTGTCCGGCTGAACACATCCCAACAAAGGCCTTCTTTGTTGTCCGCTTTGCAAAAACGGACGGCCAAGGATTATGTTGTCCGCCATCCGAGGCCAGCAGACGGCAAAGATGATGGACGACAGTGGTGTGGGGTGAGAGCCATTAGGGGGTTAACAGTGCTCTTTGCCGTCGGACGGAAAAGAGCCAAAGCTCTTTGCCGTCCGCTGACAGACGGCAAAGAGCTTATCTAGGGAGCATTGGGAAGCTGCCACGTGGCCAGCTAGACCGTCTGCCAGCAGACGGCATATATTTGGTCACTTTATCGTCCGCTTGCAAACGGCAAAATGACCAAATAGGCAGCCAGTGTTCCCAGTTTGCACAGGTGACTGCCACGTGTTCTCTTTGCCTTCTGCTAGCGGACGGCAAAGCTCTTTATCGTCGGCTAGCGGATGACAAAGAGGCTATACATCCCCTATTTTTATTTAAATACAATTAATTAGACATGGTTTTAAACACAGATATACATGCATACATGGAGCGACCAGACCTCAAACAGTCTGATCTCTGTGCATCAGTGTCATCCCTGGATCAGTAATGCTGACACGCACAGTACTTGAGGATTTATAATAGAGTTTCAATCACACACTTATTACATCGAATGTCTCAAAAGAGAGCTTGTTACAATAATATGGCTTAAGGCCATCTAAAAACGATAACAGCGGAAGGGTTGGAAGATAAAGCGAGTCCATCAACTCCAATGGCATAGCTAAGTGAAAGACAGCGACCTATGGCACCTTACTCGTCGTCTAAAAAGTCTGCACATGAGATGTTGCAGCCTGAAATGGGTCAGCACATGGAATATGCTGGCAATGTAACACATAGAGTAATGAACATGATAATGCTATCACTACATGCATATATGGCTGGTGGAAAGCTCTATGGTTACAGTTTTGCAAAAAGCCAATTTTCCCCTACAACAAAGGAATAAATTTTATTTAACTATCATGGTGGTTGTTAAACATTGAGAAGGTTCCTCCAACTCAATCCCAATTAAACATCATCATTAAACCCAATCAAATTAATTTAGAGTGATGAGATCAACATGATAATCCAAGAACCAAATACTCAAGACACGGCTAACCATGATTAGTTTGTACAATCTGCAGAGGTTTGCGCACTTTTCCCCACAAGACTCGAATACATCCATGGTCGGAGAATCGAGACACAGTCTTTCTCAAGCATTAACTCTCTACTTTGGGTAGACAGTACCACCTACAACCCACTACATCTGCTAGTCTACCTCTTCAAGAGCTTCACGCAACTTACTCAACTATGCCAGAGCCCATATTGGCTTGTGGCTGCACACGAAAGTTTCTAGCATGAATAATCTTATGATCCCTTTGAGCCTGGGTGGTGGACCGTAGGATGATCACACAGGTACTCCAGGATATCCTAGGACAACACTGGATTCTCCAGGTGCCCTGAGAACCACTGGGTACTCTAGGGTGCCTCAAGCAATTCACCTAGATGTGAATTTAGGTAGCCACCTTAAGTTAACCATTAATTAACAATACTCACATCTGTCATGGCTACACTCACCCAAACCACGTCTACGAGCACAGCATAGCAATATAAGCATAACATAGAAGTAACTCCCAAAGGTTTGATAATAAACAGGACAATATCTTCTACCTCATCATCTACTTCCCAAAACCCACATATTAAATCAGATCCTAACCATGCAATGTTTGAGGGTTGATCTAATGCAATAAAACAGGGTAGTAAAGAGATATGATCAAAGTGTTACTTGCCTTGCTGATGATCCGCAAAACCTAGAGACTCATAGTAGCACGCTTCGCACTCCGGGTACTCTATCGCAAACAAACAATAACATACATAAGCACTCAACTAGAAGCACGGGTAAAACTCAAATAAGAGATCTAACCCGAAAGTTCAACTGAAGAACTCCGGTTTGCAAAAAGAATCAAATCAAACGGATCAACGAAACTCAAACTGCAAAAGAAACAAGATCCGTTTACTAATCTGGACTAAAGTCAAATTTTACAGTACAAAAATCTTGTTCAAGTTGGTTAAACAGAAAGAGGGCTTCGAGACGAAGATCTAGGCGCTAGAATCGCCTGATTCCGATAAACGAGCGAAAAGATAAACTAAAATGAAGATCTGGTCAGAAATCATGATCAAAAATAATCATGGAAAAACCCTGGAAAAAGAAAAACTGACGAACAGACTAACGGACAAACGTTCGCTGTCTGCGGCTAACGGGTGAACACCGTTCGTTAAAATGAACGTACGGAGGAACGTTCGCTGTTTAAGTAAACCGAGAAAAAAATAAAACCGATCAATAAAAAAACTAGGGTTCTAAAAAAACCGGGCGGTTTTCTACAAAAAACCGGCGGCGGCGGGCGGCTACATCAGCAAGTTCCGGCAGGGCCGGCGGCGGGACGGCGGCAGCGGCGACCGGATCCGGCGGCGGGGCGGCGGCGCTGCGGGGCGACAGCGAGGTGGCGGCTGGCGGGGGCCGCGCGGCACGGGAGTCGAGGCGGGGCGGCTGGCTAGGGTTTGGCGGGGCTGGGCTCCGCGGCTTATAACGCCTGTCGGGCCAGGAGTCCTAGCCGGACACGACCTGGTAGGTCGGTTCGTTTTTTTTAAATAATAATTCTGATGTGCATAAAAACAAATAAAAGAAATAAAAAACGGACTCCAAAAATCCTGAAATAAATTTTCCTTGTCCTCTAAAAATATAGCGGACAAAGTGAATATTTATTTGGGCTTCTAATGCAATTTTGGAAAACACATTTTTTCCTAATTCAAATAAAATAGCAATAAAACTCTTATTTTATTTTAATATTTAACCTCCAATATTTCTTTATTTTGGAGAAGTGATTTTATCTCCTCTCTTTTATTTTTCATATATGAAATATTTGAAGAGAAAAATAATTAAAACCAAATGATCCACTTTTCAAAATTTGGGAAAACACAAATATGAAAATAACGAAATCCCCAAATCTCTCCGCGGGTCCTCTAGTTGCTTAGAATTTCTAGGATCAACCAAAAATGCAATAAAATATGTTATGCAATGACGATCTAATGTATAACATTCCAAATTGAAAATTTGGGATGTTACAAACCTACCCCCCTTAAGATGAATATCGCTCTCGAGATTCGGGTTGGCTAGAAAATAGGTGCGAGTGATCTTTCCGTAGGTCTTCCTCTCGCTCCCAGGTGGCTTCATCGTCGGTATGGTGGCTCCACTGAACTTTGCAAAACTTGATAACCTTGCTGCGTGTGACTCGGCTGGCAGACTCGAGAATCCTCATGGGTTTCTCCTCGTAAGTCAAATCGCTATCCAACTGAATCGCTTCCAGTGCCACTGTATCTCTCAGAGGAATATCGACCATCTCTGCGTGGCACTTCTTCAACTAGGAAACGTGGAACACATCATGAACTCTTGACAATCCTTCTGGTAATTCCAGCTTGTAAGCAGCTTCTCCCATACGCTCCAAAACTTTGTATGGTCCCACAAAACGTGGTGCTAACTTTCCCTTAACTCCAAAACGCTTAAATCCTCGAAGTGGGGATACGCGAATATACACTCTGGCTCCGACTTCGTAAACTATCTCCTTGCGTTTATAATCCGCATAACTCTTCTGCCTAGACTTGGCTACCTTGAGTCTATCGCGAATCAACTTAACCTTCTCTTCAGACTCCTTAATCAAATCTGGTCCAAACAAATGACGGTCTCCAACTTCATCCCATAGCAACGGTGTCCTGCACCTCCTTCCGTACAAGGCTTCGAAAGGGGCCATCTTCAAACTGGCTTGATAACTGTTATTGTAAGAGAATTCTGCATACGGAAAATTTTCCTCCCAACTAGATCCATAATCTAGTGCACAAGCTCTCAACATGTCCTCCAGAATCTGATTGACTCTCTCGGTCTGTCCATCTGTCTGTGGATGAAAGGCTGTACTAAACTCTAGCCTGGTACCCAAAGTCTCATGCAACTAATTCCGGAACGTTGAGGTAAACTGGGTTCCTCTATCTAATGCAATGGTCCTCAGAACTCCATGCAGACATACGATCCTGGTCATGTATATCTTGGCCAACTTAGCAATGGTGTAAGTGGTCTTCACTGGGATGAAATGAGCTACCTTCGTCAAATGATCGACTACAACCCATATTGAGTCATAGCCTAAACGAGTCCTGGGCAATCCCGTGATAAAATCCATGCCTAGCTTATCCCACTTCCATTCGGGTATCGGTAATGGTTGTAACAAACCGGCTGGCTTTTGATGCTCTGCCTTCACTCTCTGACATACATCACAAACTACTTCATACTCCGCAATATCCTTCTTCATTCTAGTCCACCAGAAACTGTCCTTCAAATCTAGATACATCTTGGTATTTCCTGGGTGAATCGAATATAGCGAATCATGGGCCTCCTGCAGAATCAACTTCCTGATCTCGGGGTCATTAGGCACATATACACAATCCTCAAACCATAAGGTATCATGCTCATCCTCATGAAATCCCTTAGTCTTTCCTTTGCTCATCCTTTCCTATATCTCAGCAATCTCTTTGTGCGTCTTCTGAGCTTCTCTGATCTTATCCATCAAGGTAGACTGAATTTCCAATGCTGCTACATAGCCTCTCGAAACTATTTCCAAACATAGCTCGCGAAGATCCTCTGCTAACTCCTTGGGTAATCCTCCGGTCATGAGTGCATTGACATGACTCTTGCGGCTCAACGCATCAGCTACTGCATTAGCCTTTCTAGGTTGATAACACAACCTCATATCATAATCCTTGATGAGCTCCAACCATCTCCTCTGCCTAAGATTCAACTCCTTCTGCATGAAGATATACTTCAAACTCTTGTGATCTGTGTACAACTCACAATGGTTTCTGATAAGAAAATGTCTCCATGTCTTCAACGCATGCACTACGACTGCTAACTCCAAATCGTGTGTAGCATAATTCAACTCATGGCGTTTAAGCTGTTGTGAGGCATATGAAACAACGCTTTCCTCCTGCATAAGCACTGCTCCAAGTCCTTGACGAGAAGCGTCGCAATACACTTGATAATCCTTACATTGATCTGGGAGAATCAACACTGGAGCTGTAACCAAACGTTTCTTTAACTCCTGAAAACTGGCCTCACATTCCTCAGTCCATTTGAACTTAGTGTCCTTCTTCAATAACCCTGTCATGGGCTTCACAATCTTAGAGAAATTCTGAATGAACCTCCTGTAGTATCCTGCGAGTCCAAGAAAACTCCAGATCTCTCCAACTGATGTGGGTGCTTCCCAATTTGTCACAGTGACAACCTTGGTGGGGTCTACTGCTATTCCTTCTCTGGATATAACATGTCCGAGGAATCCAACTTCCTTCAACCAAAACTCACACTCGCTGAACTTGGCATATAACTGATGTTCTCTGAGCTTCCCATGTACCAAACGCAAATGCTCCTTATGCTCCTCATCATTCTTTGAGTAAACTAGAATATCATCAATGAACACCATGACGAACTTATCCAAAACTCCATAAACACTTTTTTCATCATGTTCATGAAATAGGCAGGCACGTTAGTCAGACCAAATGACATAACGGTATACTCATATAGCCCGTACCTTGTGGTAAAAGTTGTCTTAGGTATATCCTACTCTTGAATCTTCAGCTGGTGGTATCCTGATCACAGATCGATCTTGGAAAATACTTTAGCTCCTTGCAACTGGTCAAATAAATCATTGATCATCGGCAGTGGGTACTTGTTCTTGATTGTCACTTCAGTCGATCCACGCTAATCAACAACCATCCTTAACGATCCATCCTTCTTCTCCACTAGAAGCACTGGTGATTCCCAAGGTGATGAACTTGCGCGAATATAGTCTTAATCTGCTTCTTAATTTCTTCCAAATCCTTTGTGGGCATCCGATACTGTCTCTTAGATACTGGTCCTGTGCCTAGCAAAATCTCAATCAAAAACTCGATGTGTCTATCCGGTGGCATGCCTGGCAACTCCTCTAGAAATACATCAGGGAAATCCTTCACCACTGGTACTTCCTCTTGTACAACTCCTCATAAGGAATTCACTTGAGTCCTCTTCGGCACATGCCGGGGTAGATACTTAATCCTTCTTCCTTTTGGGGTGGTGAGCAAAATCGACTTACTAGCGTAGTCAATGTTCCCTCCATACTTTGATAACCAATCCATGCCTAATATCACATCCAGTCCTTGTGACTCCAATACTATTAGGTCTGAGGGGAGCACATAGTTACCAATCCTTAATGGTAACCGATCACACCATAGGCTAGCCATATACTCTGCTCCTGGCGAGGTTACTAACATGGGTGACCTAAGGGCAAGGGTTGGCAGGTTAAAATTATCCACAAATCCCCTTGATATGTATGAATGTGATGCACTAGTATCAAAAGGAACGATTGCAATAAATGACTTAACCAAAAACTTACCTGTTACTGCATCGGGTTGTGATAACCCGCAAGTATACGGGATAGTTGTAGCCTCTTTCGATAAGTAAAGTGTCGAACCCAACGAGGAGCTAAAGGTAGAACAAATACTCTCTCAAGTCCTATCGGCCACTGATACAACTCTACACATGCTTGACGTTCACTTTACCTAGAACAAGTATGAAACTAGAAGTACTTTGTAGGTGTTGTTGGATAGGTTTGCAAGATAATAAAGAACACGTAAATAAAAAGTAGGGGCTGTTTAGATAAAGATGCAATAAAGTAGATATAGTGAGTGTGGAAAAGTGGTGGTAGGAGTTGTGAAATTGTCCCTAAGCAATTGACTATGTTACTAGACCGGTAATCACTATTGCAATTCTATTTGAGGGAGAGGCATAAGCTAACATACTTTCTCTACTTGGATCATATGCACTTATGATTGGAACTCTAGCAAGCATCCGCAAATACTAGAGATTAATTAAGGTAAAACCCAACCATAGCATTAAAGTATCAAGTCCCCTTTATCCCATACGCAAACAACCTACTTACTCGGGTTTGTGTTTCAGTCACTCACGCAACCCACTATAAGCGAATCATGAACGCATTGCAACACCGTACAACGGGAATCCATCACGCTTGCGCGACACGGAGGGCACCATAGGACAGCACCAATAATAAAACATGCAACTCAAACCAATCATAGTAATTCATCAATCACCGATAGGACAATGGAAATCTACTCAGACATCATAGGATGGCAACACATCATTGGATAATAATATGAAGCATGAAGCACCATGTTCAAGTAGAGGGTACAGCAGGTTGCGGGAGAGTGGACCGCTGGATATAGATGGGGGAAGGTGATGGAGATGTTGGTGAAGATGGCGGAGGTGTTGGTGTAGATCGCGGTGATGATGATGGCCCCCGGCGGTGTTCCGGCGCCACCGGAAGCAAGGGGGAGAGAGCCCCCCTTCTTCTTCTTCTTCCTTGACCTCCTCCCTAGATGGGAGAAGGGTTTCCCCTATGGTCCTTGGCTCCCATAGCGTGGGAGGGGCGAGAGCCCCTCCGAGATTGGATCTGTCTCTCCGTCTCTCTCTCTTTCTGCATTCTGGAATTCTGCCCTGGCACCGTTTCCTTTACACCTAGAGATCCGTAACTCCGATTGGATTGAAACCTTGGCCCAGATCGTCCAAAAATTAGCTTTCTTGCGGCCAAAGAAGGGCGTCAACCGCCTTACGGGTGGCCACGAGGGTGGGGGCGTGCCCACTTTAAGTGGGTGTGGGCCCCTATCTCGTGGCCACCTCAAGCATCGTCTCGCGTTGATTCTTCCTCCCAAAAATCACAAATATTTCAAAATAATTCTCCGTCCGTTTTTATCCCGTTTGGACTCTGTTTGATATGGGGTTTCTGCGGAACATAAAACATGCAACAGACACGAACTGGCACTGGGCACTGGATCAATATGTTAGTCCCAAAAAATAGTATAAAAAGTTGCCAAAAGTATATGAAAGTTGAATAATATTGGCATGGAACAATCAAAAATTATAGATACGACGGAGACGTATCAGGTTGCGCTTCAACCTCCTCCACGCTAATGTGGTTCACTTGTCCCCTGTTGAAAGGGTTGGGCTTCTTCCCAGATCTTCCACTGCCAATTCCATTCTTTGCTTCAGAACACTCCGTGGCATAATGTCCATTCTTCCCGCACTTGAAACAAGTAATGTGACTTAGATCCTTCTTAGCGGGCGTTGCTAGCTTGGAACGGTTCTGGCCGTTGCTTCCTCCATTCCCACTCCCATTCTTGGGGCCACTATGGTTATGCGAACTTCCTCCATTAGAATTATGGCCTCCATGGTTATGGTGAATGTGTCCTCCCGAGTTTGGGGTTAAACAGGGCCTCTGCTGAGCTCCTGAATTGTACTTCCCTTGTCCATACTTCCTCTTGCGGTTGTCTATCTGCTGCTGCTTCCCGTCAATCATGAGAGCTTTATCTACCAACTCTTGGTAGTTGTTGAAGGTTGCCACCATAAACTGCATGCTCAGCTCATCATTCAGTCCTTCCAGAAACTTCTCCTGCTTAGATGCATCTGTAGAAACGTCATCTGGGGCATAACATGCTAACTTACTAAAATCATCCACATACTGGCGCACTGTGTGTCCTCCTTGGTCCAAGTTGCGAAACTCGCGCTTCTTCATGGCCATAGCTCCTGCTGAAACATGGGCAGTGCGAAAAGCCTGAAATTGGTCCCATGTGACAATGTCGATGCGGTAAGTGGCTGTCGATGGGTGAAAAACCAAGCACTAACCTAAAACAAAACAGGAGAAAACTACACCTAAACCTAGCACTAACCTAAACCTAAAAACTCAAAACTAAACCTAAACCTAGCACTACCTAAACCTAAAAACTCAAAACTACACCTAATTAAACCTAGCACTAACCTAAAACAAATCAGGAAAATAGAGAACAAAAAAAGGAAAAAAACAAAAAAAATTACCTCTTGCTTCGGCGAGGTCGGCCAGTGGGGTGGGGCGACGCAGGGGCCGCGGGGAGGAGGAAGGCAGCGGG
>NC_041392.1:581143602-581165378 GCF_002162155.2 Triticum dicoccoides | reverse complement strand
GGGGCACGGCAGGGCGGCGGGGCGATGGAGCGGGGATGGCCGGCGACAGCGACAGATGAGAGAGGCGGGCGCGCATGAGGGAGAGAGAGAAAGAGAGAGAGGGGGGGGGAGACTGCTAGGCCCGTTAAGTGGGCCTACTTTGTCGTGTGTTAACAGACGGCATAGAGGGCCACCGTTAGGGCTGGCCCACATCTACTCTTTGCCGTCCGCAAGTAGGCGGTAAGGACTAACATTGTCGTCTGCCAGCAGACAGCAAAGTAGTCACCTCTTTTGCCGTCCGCTAGCGGACGGCAAAGAATCTGACCAAGCCATGTCGTGCCCTATGGGACCCACCTGGCTCTTAGCCGTCTGCCTTCTAGCTCTTTGCCGTGAGCTGGTCGACTGCAAAGAAGAAGCTGATGACAAATAGCATTTTTGCCATCTGCACTTTATTTGTCGTCCGGTTTGTGGAAGCGGTCGGCAAAGAGCCTCTTTGTCGTCAGCTGGCAGATGGCAAAATGCCAGATTCCAGTAGTGGGGTGAAAAGATTGGCCGCGTGTATTATGTACATCCTTTGAGTGGTGAGTTTATTACTTGCGCATGCTTTTGATGATTGTTAAGGGGGCTAGGTCTTTCGAAGATCTCCGAACATATGTTGGTCATCTTTATCACACCTTTAAAGAGGCTTGTGCCTCGCGTGGTTTGTTAGGAGACGATAACGAGTGGTACATAGCATTCATGAAGCAATTGTCTGGGGGCCTGGGCATCGAGTTAGACGGCTATTTGTGACTATGCGCATGCATTGTTCTATCAAGGATGAGATGGGTTTCTTTGAACGTTACTGCGCTAGCATGTATGATGATATCCAGCATGGGTTGTGTCGTGCCCTGGGTAATCCAGACTATGTTGTTCCGCCTGAAAGATTGAGAAATATGCTTCTTGACGAGTTGGCCGATGTTTTCTTGAAACATGGTTCTGATATAAGAAGTTTTAACTTGCCGTCTTGCTCTGGCGAAGATGAGTAGTCTGATGATAATCGTCTAATTCGTTAGGAACTGTCTTATGATGCATTGCTCTGTCTAAATAGTCCTTGGTTACATTTCATAGTTTAAATGAGGACCAATTGGTTGCTTATAAGACGATTGTAGAGTATGTGCAGGCGGGGAGACCGGGCCTTTTTTTGTCTCTGGGTACGGTGGTACTAGGAAGACATACCTGTGGAGTGCAATATGTGCTTTCCTTAGGGGCGAGAGGAAGATAGTGCTTACTGTTGTGTCGTCGGGCATTATGTCGCTGTTGTTGCCTGGTGGGAGGACTGCTCATTCTCGCTTTAAGATACCTATTCTGCTTGAAGATAATACACAGTGTGATATTAAAAGAGGCTCTAAGCTTTGAAAGTTGCTGAGGGTATCCTTGCTTGTTATTTGGGACGAGGCGCTGATGACACACAGGAAATGCTTTGAGGCTATAGATAGAACTTTGCATGATGTCCTCTCTGTGGCTAATCTTGATGTTGCAAATATTCCGTTCGGTGGAGTAGTGATGGTCTTGGGTGGTGACCTTAGACAAATCTTACCGGTCATTGAGGGAGGTACTAGTCCTCAGATCATTGATGCGGCAATCACATATTCTCCAATGTGGCATTCCGTTCAAAAACCGTCGCTTTCTATTAACATGCGCTTGGGTGTGCATGGTGCGGATACCCAGGCACAGAAGGATGTTGCCTTATTTAGCAGATGGGTGCTAGATCTTGGGGAAGGGAAGTTGCCTGTCACAAGGCGAGGCGATGAGGTCGAGGCTTCTTGGATATAGATACTGGATGACCTATTGGTTTGTACATCTGGTGATCCAATAGCTGCTATTGTTTCTTCTGTGTATGGTGATTTTTTTGCATAACTACCTGAACTCTGGTTACTTGCAAGAGAGAGCCATTTTAGCCCCTACCAACAACCATGCTGAGGATATTAATGATCATATTCTTGCATTGGTTCCTACTGATAGCAGAGACTATTTGAGTGCTGATTCTATTGACGATTCTTTAGATTCTGTTAGGGACAAAGATGTTTACTATCCAGTTGAGTACCTGAATGCAACTAAAATTATAAATTTCCCAAATCATAGGATGACTCTTAAGGTTGGTGTTCCGATTACGCTTCTTAGAAACCTGAGCCAGCCAAACGGTTTGTGTAACGGTACACGACTAATTGTGAATTAGGTGGTCGGCTTATTAAAGCTGTCATTATGACTGGCTTACATGTGGGTGATACTATTATATCCCCAGGATTGAATTGTTGGCAAAGAAGGGAAATGCACCCTTTGTGCTTAGACGTCGCCAGTTTCCTGTTCATGTGTGCTATGCCATCACAATTAATAAGAGCCAGGGTTAGACCTTGTCTGTTGTTGGTATATATCTTAAAGGTCCTGTTCTTACGCATGGGTAGCTGTATGTGGCAGTGTCTCGTGTTACGTTGAGGGATTCTTTGAAAATCCTTATATTACATGTTGATGGCAAATGCGGCTCTGAGACCAAGAACATTATTTTCCCTCAGGTCTTCTGGGCCGCGTGGCTGACTTAGTTTTGTGTATGATGGTAGTCTTCATTTTGGTAGGTTTTGCCATGCCTTTGTGAGTTGAATGATATTTTGGGTGCTGACATATAGTGTTTGCTGAATACATATGTCGTCCCATGCGGTGGGGGTGATATTTTGAATGTTCGCGTGTACTGGGATTGGCTTTATTCCATGGTTTAGTTTATGTCATAAAGATTTACTGAGTTTAATGGTGGTGTTGTGTTTTGGTGCTGATACTTTTTTTGTAGATGGCAATGACTAATCTGCAGGCTCTTGTTGTGGGGAACAAGTACCTGACCATCCGTGTGTATGTTTCGCGTCTGTGGCAGCATTGTGTATCCATTGATAAAGGTCCTATCAAACACACTAACGTGGTCCTTTTGGATGTGCAGGTACATGGTTTCTCTAGACCCCGTGCCCTATGTTGTTTGTGTTGGGAATCGTTGCATGGAAAACAAAAAATTCTACGCACACATGATCTATCCATGGAGATGCATATCAACGAGGGGGGAGAGTGTGTCTACGTGATAACCCACAAGTATAGGGGATCACAACAGCTTTCGAGGGTAGAGTATTCAACCCAAATTTATTGATTCGACACAAGGGGAGCCAAAGAATATTCTTGAGTATTAGCAGTTGAGTTGTCAATTCAACCACACCTGGATAACTTAATATCTGCAGCAAGGTGTTTAGTAGCAAAAGTGGTATAATAGTAATAGTAGCGGTAGCAAAAGTAAAGATAAATGTTTTTGGGTTTTTTGTAGTAGTTGTAACAGTAGCAACGGAAAAGTAAATAAGCGAAGAACAATATGTGAAAAGCTCGTAGGCAATGGATCAGTGATGGATAATTATGCCGGATGCGATTCCTCGTGCAATAGTTATAACATAGGGTGATATAGAACTAGCTCCAATTCATCAATGTAATGTAGGCATGTATTCCGTAAATAGTCATACATGCTTATGGAAAAGAACTTGTATGAAATCTTTTGTCCTACCCTCCCGTTGAAGCAGGGTCCTAGTGGAAACTAAGGGATATTAAGGCCTCCTTTTAATAGAGAACCGGAACAAAGCATTAACACATAGTGAATACATGAACTCCTCAAACTAAGGTCATCACTGAGAAGTATCCCGATTATTGTCACTTCGGGGTTGCTGGATCATAACACATAATAGGTGACTATAGACTTGCAAGATAGGATCAACAACACACATATATTCATGAAAACATAATAGGTTCATATCTGAAATCATGGCACTCGGGCCCTAGTGACAAGCATTAAGCATAGCAAAGTCAAAGCAACATCAATCACAGAACATAGTGGATACTAGGGATCAAACCCTAGCAAAACTAACTTGATTACATGGTAAATCTCATCCAACCCATCACCGTCCAGCAAGCCTATGATGGAATTATTCACGCACGGTGGTGAGCATCATGAAATTGGTGATGGAGGATGGTTGATGATGACGACGACGACAAATCCCCCTCTCTCGAGCCCCGAAGACTCCAGATCAGCCCTCCCAAGAGAGATTAGGGCTTGGCGGCGGCTCCGTGTCGTGAAACGCGATGAAACTTTCTCCTTGATTTTTTCTCCCCGAGACAGAATATATGGAGTTGGAGTTGAGGTCGGAGGAGGTCCAGGGGGCCCACGAGATAGGGGGTCGCGCCCTAGGGGGGGGCCCCCTGTCTCGTGGACAGGCCGTGGGCCCCCTGGCAATAATTCTTTCGCCAAAAATTCTTATTAAATCTAAAAATTTCCTCCGTGGATTTCCAGGACATTCCGAGAACTTTTCTTCTCTACACATAAAACAACATCATAGCAGTTCTGCTAAAAACAGCGTCAGTCCGGGTTAGTTTCATTCAAATCATGCAAGTTAGAGTCCAAAACAAGGGCAAAAGTGTTTGGAAAAGTAGATACGTTTGAGACCTATCAACTCCCCCAAGCTTAAACCTTTGCTTGTCCTCAAGCAATTCAGTTGATAAACTGAAAGTGATAAAGAAAAACTTTTACAAACTCTGTTTGCTCTTGTTGTTTTAACATGAAAAGCCAGCATTCAAGTTTCAGGAAATATTATGAACTAACCATACTAACAATAACACATAGGTCTCACAATTACTCATATCAATAACATAATCAGCTAGCGAGCCATAATAATAAAACTCGGATGACAACACTTTCTCAAAATAATCATAACATGATATAACAAAATGGTATCTCGCTAGCCCTTTCTGAGACCGCAAAACATAAATGCAGAACACCTTTAAAGGTCAAGGACTGACTAAACATTGTAATTCATGGTAAAAGAGATCTAGTCAAGTCATACCCAATATAAACCAATAATAATGAATGCAAATGACAGTGTGCTCTCCAGCGGGTGCTTTTAATAAGAAGGGTGATGACTCAACATAAAAGTAAATAGATAGGCCCTTCGCAGAGGGAAGCAGAGATTTGTAGATGTGCTAGAGCTTCATTTTAAATAGAGAGTGAATAACATTTTGAGCGGCATACTTTTGTTGTCAATGCAACAACTATGAGATGGCTGTATCTTCCATACTACATGCATTATAGGTAGTTCCCAAATAGAATGGTAAAGGTTCATACTCCCCCAACCACCAACAAGCATCAATCCATGGCTTGCTCGAAACAACGAGTGCCTCCAACTAACAACAGCCCTGGGGGAGTTTTGTTTAATTATTTTGATTTGCTTTGATCTTTTTGGATCATGGGACTGGGCATCCCGGTTACCGGCCCTTTCTCATGAATGAGGAGCGGAGTCCACTCCTCTTGAGAATAACCCACCTAGCATGGAAGATATAGGCAGCCCTAGTTGAAACATGAGCTGCTCGAGCATACAAAACAGAATTTCATTTGAAGGTTTGGAGTTTGGCACATACAACTTTACTTGGAACGATAGGTAAATACCGCATATAGGTAGGTATAGTGGACTCATATGGAATAACTTTGGGGTTTAAGGAGTTTGGATGCACAAGCAGTATTTTCCCGCTTAGTACAGGTGAATGCTAGCAAAAGACTGGGAAGCGACCAACTGAGAGAGCGACAACAGTCATAAACATACACTAAAATTAATTTACACCGAGTACAAGCATGAGTAGGATATAATCCATGAACATAAATATCATGAAGGCTATGTTGATTTGATTCAACTACATGCGTGAACATGTGCCAAGTCGAGTCACTCAATTCATTCAAAGGAGGATACCATCCCATCATATCACATCATAATCATTCTAATAGCATGTTGGCACGCAAGGTAAACCATTATAACTCATAGCTAATCAAGCATGGCACAAGCAACTATAATCTCTAAATGTCATTGCAAATATGTTTACTTCATAATAGCTGACTCAGGAACGATGAACTCATCACACGTATAAGAGCCACTAAGCATTTTCAATATGGTCTTCTTGACCCCCAAAAGAAAGAAAAGAAAATAAAACTATTTACACAGGAAAGCTCCCAACAAGCAAAAAGAAGAACTAGAAATCTTTTTGGGTTTTCATTTTAATTTCTACTGCAAGCAAGGAAATTAAACTAACAATTTTTTTTGGTTTTTCTCAAGGTTTATCAAACACACAAGAAGAAAACTAGAAAAATAAATTTAAACTAACATGGATAATACAATGAAAGAGTGTGAGCACCGACGACTAGTGTGTGAACATGAATGTAAAGTCGGTGAGAAATACGTACTCCCCCAAGCTTAGGCTTTTGGCCTAAGTTGGTTTAATACCAAGGACCGCCGCTACTCTCCCCGGTGTAGTGGGAGGTATAATCAGGATACCACTGGCTGGTCATCTCCAGGTCCCACTGGACAGATGATGCAGGATAAGGGTCCAATTCAGGTTCCGGCTCAGGTTCAGGTTCTGGAGTAAAAGCTTGGGCTAGATGGTTGTTCACCGCTTCCGGCATAACAAGGCGATTTTCTGCAAGCAAGTCAAATAACAGAGGTGTAGGCAAAATAATAAACTCAAAGTGTTTCTTGTTGAATCTAAGTCTATACAAGAGCATCTTCTCTTTGTTGTCAATAATAAACTTGTGTGCTACCATGCTCTTGTAATCTAAAATAAGAGGAGGTAATTTTGTATCCTCCTCCTCAAGGTGCCTAATGGGTATCTGAAAATGTTCAGCAAGACATGCAGCATAGATACCTCCAAATATGGGGCCTTTTGTACGGTTCAGGGCTAGCCGTTTAGCAACGACGGCATCCATACTAAAAGTATTGTCTCCCAGCAAAGCATGTTGAAGAATAATAATATCTGGAACGCTCAAATTTCCACTATTCCCACGACCAATCAAGCATCTACTAGCAAATATGGCAAAGTAGCGTAAAACAGGGAAGTATATGCTAGAGACTTTTGCCTCAGAGCCCTTCTTTGGCTCTTCTACAGCAATAGTTTTAACGAAGCCATCCACATCTTCACAATGGGGTTCCTCTAATTCTCCCTCATAAGGTATCCTACATACCGCGCAAAAATGACGAAAAGACATTTCTCTGAATTCATCATATAAATGAAATGATACTGCAGGCGGTGACTTCTTAGGATAATAATAAAAGTTTTGCATGAAAGTATTGGTAAGTAAGAGATACTGATCGATTCGGTCATTCATGAAACCGGTGAGGCCTGCAGTCCCGATTAAAGCATAAAAGTCTTCATGAATTCCGGCTTCTTTCAAGAAATCCTCACACGGCCATTCACATGACCGTACTTCCGCTAAGCGAGGAAGATTATACTTGGGTTTTCCCTTCTCTTTGTCTTGTTTTTCCTTAGAGCTTTGGCTAGAAGAACCTTTAAAGAACCTCCTTAACATTTTTTGAAAATTTCTGAAATTTTATTAACTTCGAAATAAAAGTGAATAAAACTAAACAAGATTGATAGCAACTACTCCTACAAGTGCCTAGAGCCTATATCATGCATTGGAATTGCTTGGGACCTCAAAATTTTAACATGCAAGCTCAAGAACATGGTCACCTATGCAGCAAAAAATTGCAATGAATAAAGCACTAGAACAAAAACTAATTGGACCAATGGAGGAGTCACATACCAAGCAACAATCTCCCAAAGCAGTTTTGCAAATGGAGCTTTGAGCTAAGAGATCGAAAATCGCAGCAAAACAAGCTAGAACTCGGGCTTGAGCTGGATGGGGATTTTTTTGGGTAGAAGATGAAGTGTGTGGGTGCTGGCATAAGTGGAGGGGAGCCACGAGGGGCCCACGAGACAGGGGGAGCGCCCTCCACTAGCGTGGCCTGGTGCTTGCCCCTCCTGTAGTGTTTTCAGTGCCTAAAATCCTCAAATATTCCAGAAAAAATCATACTAAATTTGCAGGGCATTTGGAGCACTTTTATTTTTGGACTATTTTTTAATGCACGGATAATTCAGAAAACAGACGGATAATGATATTTTTGCTTTATTTATTCTAAATAACATAAAGTAAAAGGAGGGTACAGAAGGTTGTGCCTTCTAGTTTCATCCATCTCGTGATTATCAAAATGAACCCACTAACAAGGTTGATCAAGTCTTGTTAACAAACTCATTCCGAATAACACGGAACCGGAGAAATTTCGAATAACACTAAGTTACCTCAACGGGGATATGAAAATCCCCAACAATAAGAATATCATACTTTTTCTTGACAGTAGGGAGAGGAAATTCAAAACCTCCAAAAATGATAGTTGGAACTTTTCAATAGAATTGATGCTATGAACTTGAGGTTGTTTCCTCGGAAAGTGTACTGTATGCTCATTACCATTAACATGAAAAGTGACATTGCCTTTCTTGCAATCAATAACAGCCCCTGCAGTATTAAGAAAAGGTCTACCAAGGATAATAGACATACTATCTTCCTCGGGAATATCAAGAATAACAAAGTCCGTTAAGATAGTGACATTTGCAACCACAACAGGCACATCCTCACAAATACCGACAGGTATAGCAGTTGATTTATCAGCCATTTGCAGAGATATTTCAGTAGGTGTCAACTTATTCAATTCAAGTCTACGATATAAAAAGAGAGGCATTACACTAACACCGGCTCCAAGATAACATAAAGCAGTTCTAACATAGTTTCTTTTAATAGAGCATGGTATAGTTGGTACCCCCGGATCTCCAAGTTTCTTTGGTATTCCACCTTTAAAAGTGTAATTAGCAAGCATGGTGGAAATTTCAGCTTCCGGTATCTTTCTTTTATTTGTAATGATATCCTTCATATACTTAGCATAAGGATTTACTTTCAGCATATCAGTTAAGCTCATACAAAATAGGTCTAATCATTTCAGCAAAGCGCTGAAAATCCTCATCATCCTTTGACTTGGATGGTTTAGGAGGAAAGGGCATGGGTTTCTGAACCCATGGTTCTCTTTCTTTATCGTGCTTCCTAGCAACAAAATCTCTCTTGTCATAATGTTGATTCTTTGATTGCGGGTTATCAAGATCAACAGCAGGTTCAGTCTCTACATCATTGTTTTTGCTAGGTTTAGCATCAACATGAACATTATCATTAACGTTATCACTAGGTTCATGTTCATCACCTGATTGTGTTTCAGTATCAGAAATAGAAATATCATTGGGATTCTCAGGTGTGTCTGCGGTAGGTTCACTAGAAGCATGCAAAGTTCTATCGTTTTTCTTCTTCTTTTTAGAAGAACTAGGTGCCTCTAAATTATTTCTCTGAGAATCTTGCTCGATTCTCTTAGGGTGGCCTTCAGGATACAAAGGTTCCTAAGTCATTCTACCAGTTCTAGTAGCCACTCTAACAAGAAAGTCATTTTTATTATTTAATTCATCAAGCAAATCATTTTGAGCTTTAAGTACTTGCTCAGCTTGAGTAGCATATTTGCTAACGCGGTGAACTTCATCTTTAACTCTAGACAGATTATCACCTACGCGTCCTATCTCGAAAGCATTATTCTTTAACTCTCTACCAACATAAGCATTAAAACTTTCTTGTCTAGCCATAAAGTCATCAAATTCATCTAAGCATGGGCTATGAAATTTAGTAGAGTGTACTTCAACTTTATCATATCTATAGAGAGAATTTACCTTTACTACCTGTGTCGGGTTATCAAGACAATATGGTTCTTCAGGAGGTAAATTAAGACCATGTATTTCTTCAATAGGAGGTAAATTCTTAACATCTTCAGCTTTAATACCTTTTTCTTTCATTGATTTCTTTGCCTCTTGCATATCTTCAGGACAGAGAAATAAAACACCTCTCTTCTTCGGAGTGGGTTTAGGAATAGGATCAGAAGTTGGCTCAATTGGTTCAGGAGTTACTTCATGAAATGGCTCAGGAAGAGTCCAATTATTTTCATTAGTCAACATATTATTCAATAGTATTTCAGCTTCGTCGACTGTTCTTTCCCTGAAAACACAAGCAACAGAACTATCCAAGTAGTCCTTGGAAGCATCGGTTAGTCCATTATAAAAGATATCAAGTATTTCATTTTTCTTAAGAGGATGATTAGGCAAAGCATTAAGTAACCGGAGAAGCCTCCCCCAAGCTTGTGGGAGACTCTCTTCTTTGATTTGCACAAAATTATATATTCCCCGCAAGGCAGCTTGTTTCTTATGAGTAGGGAAATATTTAGCAGAGAAGTAATAAATCATATCCTGGGGACTACGCACACAACCAGGAGCAAGAGAATTATACCAAGTCTTAGCATCACCCTTTAATAAGAATGGGAATATCTTAAGGATATATAATAGCGAGACTTCTCATCATTAGTAAACAGGGTGGCTATATCATTTAACTTGGTAAGATGTGCCACAACAGTTTCTGATTCAAGGCCATAAAAAGGATCAGATTCAACTAAAGTAATAATATCAGGATCAACAGAGAATTCATAATCCTTATCAGTAACACAGATAGGTGAATAGCAAAAGCAGGATCGGGTTTCATTCTAGCCTTAAGAGACTGCTGCTTCCATTTAGCTAATAATTTCTTAAGATCATTTTTATCATTGCAAGCAAGAATTTCCATAGCAGCTTTTTCATTCATAACATAACCCTTAGGAACAACAGGTAATACATAATCATTGGGGGGACCTTCATCATCACTATCATCAATAATAGGTTCTTCAATATTTTTATTCCCCCTAAATCTAGCAAGTTGTTCATCAAGAAATTCATCTAATGGCAAAGTAGTATCATGCACAGAAGTAGTTTCATCATGCATAGCAGAAGTGGCATCATGAATAACATGCGACATATCAGAATTCATAGCAGTAGTAGGTTTAGGTGTCGCAAGCCTACTAATAACGGAAGGAGAATCTAGTGCAGTGCCACATGGCAGTTCCTTACCTCCCCTCGTAGTTGAGGGAAAAATAGTAGTTCGATCGTCTTTCAAGTTCTTCATAGTGATCAACAGATATAAATCCCAAGTGACTCAGAGAATAGAGCTATGCTCCCCGGCAACGGCGCCAGAAATAAGTCTTGATAACCCACAAGTATAGGGGATCGCAACAGCTTTCGAGGGTAGAGTATTCAACCCAAATTTGTTGATTCGACA
The DNA here is from genome assembly GCF_002162155.2 of Triticum dicoccoides. Taxonomy (NCBI): domain Eukaryota; kingdom Viridiplantae; phylum Streptophyta; class Magnoliopsida; order Poales; family Poaceae; genus Triticum; species Triticum dicoccoides. Next base: position 581,154,304 of record NC_041392.1, on the reverse strand, counting down.
AAAGGGGAGCCAAAGAATATTCTTGATTATTAGTAGTTGAGTTGTCAATTCAACCACACCTGGATAACTTAGTATCTGCAGCAAAGTGTTTAGTAGCAAAAGTGGTATAATAGTAATAGTAGCGGTAGCAAAAGTAAAGATAAATGTTTTTGGGTTTTTTGTAGTAGTTGTAATAGTAGCAATGGAAAAGTAAATAAGCGAAGGACAATATGTGAAAAGTTCGTAGGCAATGGGTCAGTGATGGATAATTATGTCGCATGCGATTCCTCATGCAATAGTTATAACATAGGGTGATATAGAACTAGCTCCAATTCATCAATGTAATGTAGGCATGTATTCCGTAAATAGTCATACGTGCTTATGGAAAAGAACTTGTATGACATCTTTTGTCCTACCCTCCCGTTGAAGCGGGGTCCTAGTGGAAACTACGGGATATTAAGGCCTCCTTTTAATATAGAACCGGAACAAAGCATTAACACATAGTGAATACATGAACTCCTCAAACTAAGGTCATCACCGAGAAGTATCCCGATTATTGTCACTTCGGGGTTGTCGGATCATAACACATAATAGGTGACTATAGACTTGCAAGATAGGATCAAGAACACACATATATTCATGAAAACATAATAGGTTCAGATCTGAAATCATGGCACTCGGGCCCTAGTGACAAGCATTAAGCATAGCAAAGTCATAGCAACATCAATCTCAGAACATAGTGCATACTAGGGATCAAACCCTCACAAAACTAACTTGATTACATGGTAAATCTCATCCAACCCATCACCGTCCAGCAAGCTTACGATGGAATTACTCACGCACGGCGGTGAGCATCATGAAATTGGTGATGGAGGATGGTTGATGATGACGACGGTGACGAATCCCCCTCTCCGGAGCCCCGAACGGACTCCATATCAGCCCTCCCGAGAGAGATTAGGGCTTGGCAGCGGCTCCATTTCGTGAAACGTGATGAAACTTTCTCCTTGATTTTTTTTCTCCCCGAGATGGAATATATGGAGTTGGAGTTGAGGTCAGAGGAGGTCCAGGGGGCCCACAAGATAGGGGGCCACGCCCTAGGGGGGCGCCCCCTGTCTTGTGGACAGGCCGTGGGCCCCCTGGCACTAATTCTTTCGCAAAAAATTCTTATTAAATCTGAAAAGTGCCTTCGTGGATTTCCAAGACATTCCGAGAACTTTTCTTTTCTACACATAAAACAACATCATGGCAGTTCTGCTGAAAACAGCGTCAGTCCGGGTTAGTTTCATTCAAATCATGCAAGTTAGAGTCCAAAACAAGGGCAAAAGTGTTTGGAAAAGTAGATATGTTGGAGACGTATCACTACGTACCCTCATAGACCGTATGCGTAAGCATTTCACAACGCAGTTGATGTAGTCGAATTTCTTCGCGCTTCAACAGATCAAGTACCGAACGCACGACACCTTCGCGTTTTGCACACGTTCAGCTCAGTGACATCCCTTGCCTTGTTGATCCAGAAAGACGTCGAGGTAGTAGATGAGTTTTGTCAGCACGACGGCATGGTGACGGTGATGGTTAAGTTATCTCCGCAGGGCTTCGCCTAAGCACTACAAAAATATGACCGGGGGTCTAAACGACGGAGGGGGGCGCACGGCTAGGCAATTTTCTGGTGTGTGCTAGGCGCCCCCTCCTCATATATATAGGTGTGAGGAAGAGGGGAGAGCCCTAGGGGCGCCCCAAGTAGGACTGAATCCTACTTGGGCTCTTGTCCTTGGCCGCGCCCCCCTGCCATGTTTGTTGGAGGGGGAAGGAAAGAGGGGGAGATGGAAGGAAGGGGGAATCCTATTCCACTCTTTCCTTTCCCTTCCCTCTTTTCTTCTCCTCCTAGGCCGGACCATATGGGGGGCGCACCAGCCCCTTGTGGCTAGTGCGTTTCCCCTCTTGGCCCATAAGGCCCATATCTTTTGTCGGGGTGCCCGGAACCCCTTCCGGTGACCCGATAAGTACTCAGTACACCCGATAAGTACTCGGCACCCTACGAAACACTTCCGGTGTCTGAATAACATTGTCCTATATATAATCATTACCTCTCGGCCATTTTGAGACTCCTGTTCATGTCCGTGATCTCATCTGGGAGTCCGAACAACATTCGGTCATCAAATCACATAACTCATATAATACTATATCGTCATCGAATGTTAAGCGTGCGGACCCTACGGGTTCGAGAACTATGTAGACATGACCAAGACACCTCTCCGGTCAATAACCAATAGAAGAACATGGATGCTCATATTGGCTCCTACATATTCTACGAAGATCTTTATCGGTCGAACCGTTATGACAATGTACGTAATTCCCTTTGTCCATCGGTATGTTTCTTGCCCGAGATTCGATCGTCGATATCTTCATACCTAGTTCAATCTCGTTACCGGCAAGTCTCTTTACTCGTTCCTTAATACATAACCTCATGACTAACTCCTTAGTCTTTTGCTTGCAAGCTTATGATATGTATTACTGAGAGGGCCCAGAGATACCTCTCCGATACTTGGAGTGACAAATTCTAATCTCGATCTATGCCAACTCAACAAAGACCTTCGGAGATACTTGCAGAGGATCTTTATGATCACCCAATTATGTTGTGACATTTGATAGCACACAAGGTATTCCTCCGGTATCCGGGAGTTGCATAATCTCATGTATTTGACATGAAGATGTAGTAGCTATAAAACTGAACGATCATTATGCTCAGATAACAGATGGGTCTTGTCCATCACATCATTCTCCTAATGATGTGATCCCGTTATCAAATGACAACACATGTCTATAGTTAGGAAACCTTAACCATCTTTGATCAATGAGCTAGTCTAGTAGAGGCTTACTAGGGACACGATATTGTTTATGTATTCACACATGTACTTAGGTTTCTGATCAATGCAATTCTAGCATGAATAATAAACTTTTATCACGAATAAGGAAATATAAAATAACAACTTTATTATTGCGTCTAGGGCATATTTCCTTCGTTCTCCCACTTGCACTAGAGTCAATAATCTAGATCACATCACTATGTGATTTAACACCCATAGTTCACATCGCCATGTGATCAACACCCAAAGAGTTTACTAGATTCAATAATCTAGTTCACATCGCCATGTGATTAACACCCAAATAGTACTAAGGTGTGATCATGTTTTGCTTGTGAGAGAAGTTTAGTCAACGGGTCTGTCACATTCAGTTTCGTATGTATTTTGCAAACTTCCTATGTGTACAATGCTCTGCATTGAACTACTCTAGCCAATTGCTCCCACTTTCAATATGTATCCAGATTGAAACTCAGAGTCATCTGAATTGGTGTCAAAGCTTGCATCAACGTAACCCTTTACGACGAACTCTTTATTACCTCCATAATCGAGAAATGTCTCCTTAGTCCTCTTAGGTAACTAAGGATAATTTTGACAGATGTCCAGTGATCTACTCCTGGATCACTATTGTACCCCTTGCCAAACTCATGGCAAGGTACATAACAATTTTGGTACACAACATGGCATACTTTATAGAACCTATGGCTAAGGCATAGGGAATGACTTCCATTCTCTCTCTATCTTCTGTCGTGGTCGGGTTCTGAGTCTTACTCAACTTCACACCTTGCAACATAGGAAAGAACCCTTTATTTGACTGATACATTTTGAACTTCTTCAAAATCTTTTCAAAGTATGTGCTTTGTGAAAGTCCTATTAAGCGTCACGATCTATCCCTATATATCTTGATGCCCAATATGTAAGTAGCTTCACCGAGGTCTTTGATTGAAAAATTCTTATTCAAGTATCCCTTTTATGTTATTCAGAAATTCTATATCATTTCCAATCAATAATATGTCATCCACATATAATATCATAAATGCTACAGAGCTCCCACTCACTTTCTTGTAAATATAGGCTTCACCATAAGTCTGTATAAAACCATATGCTTTGATCACCTCATCAAAGCATATATTCCAACTCCGAGATGCTTGCACCAGTCCATTGATGGATCACTGGAGCTTGCACACTTTGTTAGCACCTTTAAGATCAACAAAAACTTCTGGTTGCATCATATACAACTCTTCTTTAATATCCATTAAGGAATGCAATTTTTGACATCCATTTCCCAAATTTCATAATCATAAAATGCGGCAATTGCTAATATGATTCGGACGGACTTAAGCATCACTACGGATGAGAAAGTATCATCGTAGTCGACCCCTTGAACTTGTCGAAAACCTTTTGCGACAAGTCGAGCTTTGTAGACAGTAACATTATCATCAACGTCAGTCTTCTTTTTTGAAGATCCATTTATTCTCTATGGCTTGCCGATCATCGGGAAGTCCACCAAAGTCCACACTTTGTTCTCATACATGGATCCTATCTCAGATTTCATGGCCTCAAGCCATCTGGCGGAATCTGGGCTCATAATAGCTTCTTCATAATTCATAGGTTCGCCATGGTCTAATAACATATTTCAAGAACAGGATTACCGTACCACTCTTGTGCAGACCATACTCTGATTGACCTACGAGGTTCAGTAGCAACTTGATCTGAAGTTTCATGATCATTATAATTTGCTTCTTCTCTAGTTGGTGTAGGCATCACGAGAACATATTTCTTTGATGTGCTACTTTCCTATTCGAGAGAGGGTACGATTACCTCATCAAGTTCTACTTTCCTCCCACTCACTTCTTTCGAGAGAAACTCCTTCTCTAGAAAGGTTCCATTTTTGGCAACAAAGATCTTGCCTTTGGATCTGTTGTAGAAGGTGTACCCAATTGTTTCCTTAGGGTATCCTATGAAGATGCACTTCTCCGATTTGGGTTCAAGCTTATCAGGCCGAAGCCTTTTGACATAAACCCCAAACTTTAAGAAACGACAACTTAGGTTTCTTGCCAAACCATAGTTTATACGGTGTCGTCTCAATGGATTTATATGGTGCTCTATTTAACGTGAATGCATCTGTCTCTAATGCATAACCCCCAAAATGATAGTGGTAAATTGGTAAGAGACATCATAGAATGCACCATATCCAATAAAGTATGGTTACGATGTTCGAACACACCATTACGCTGTGGTGCTCCAGGTGGCGTGAGTTGTGAAACTAATCCACATTGTTTTAAATGAAGGCCAAACTCGTAACTCAAATATTCGCCGCCGCGATCAAATCATAGAAACTTTATTTTCCTGTTACGATGATTCTCCACTTAACTCTGAAATTCTTTGAACTTTTCAAATGTTTCAGACTTGTGTTTCGTTAAGTAGATACACCCATATCTACTCGAAACATCTGTGAAGGTCAGAAAATAACGATACCCGCCGCGTGCCTCAACACTCATCAGACCGCATACATCGGTATGTATTATTTTTAGTAAGTTATTTGCTCGCTCCATTGTTTCGGGGAACGGAGTTTTAGTCATCTTGCCCATGAGGCATGGTTCGCAAGTATCAAATGATTCATAATCAAGTGATTCCAAAAGTCCATCTGCATTGAGTTTCTTCTTGCGCTTTGCACCAATATGACCTAAACGGTAGTGCCACAAGTATCTTGCACTATCATTATCAACTTTGCATCTTTTGCCATCAATATTATGAATATGTGTATCACTACGATCGAGATTCAATAAATCATTTATATTGGGTGTATGACCATAGATGGTTTTATTCATGTAAACAGAACAACCATTATTCTTTGACATAAATGAATAACCGTATTGCAATAAACACGATCCAATCATATTCATGCTCAACGCAAACACCAAATAACAATTACTTAGGTTCAACACTAATCCCGAAGGTAAAGGGAGTGTGCAATGGTGATCTTATGACCTTGGAATCACTTCCAACACACATCCACTACTAGGAAAAGGGCTATAGATAGGATTGATACTAATGGCGCACCAGGGTAGTAGTGCGCCACTACTATATACTAATGGCACACCTGTTGGTGATGCGCCATTAGTGTGGAAGACACTAATGGCGCACCAGAAACAGGGTGCGCCACCAGTATTAATTTTTTTTCCATTTTTCCATACATACTAATGGCGCATCTGGTCGACAATGCGCCATTACTAGTTCTAACTAGTAATGGCGCCCCAGGCAGAGAGTGCGCCATTACTGTAATTTTTTTTCTTATTCTTCTTTTTTTGCAAAACTACTAATGGCGCACCGTTTCACAGTGCGCCATTACTAGTTTAAACTATTAATGGTGCACTATCAGACGGTGCGCCATTAGTATATATATTTATATTTTTTTACTTTTTTGCAAAACTTCTAATGGCGCACCACCTGCAGGTGCGCCATTAGTAACCAGGGTTACTAATGGCGCATTTCCTTGTGGTGCACCATTAGTAACCTGGGACCCCAACAAGATATTTTGGACAGCCCCATACCTACCCACTCACTTTCCCCACTTCATTCCCTCCACCTCCTTCTCCTAGCTTTCGGCTGCCTCCTCCTCCTCACCTCATTTCCACCATAGATTCATCAAAATTAAGTGGTGAAATTACCTTTTTTGATAGGTAAGTAAGGGGAAAGCTATCTTCATGATGTAGATCTACTTTTTTTCTCCCTAGCTCGCTCCAACAACGTGCACATGCACTTTTTGTGGCCTAGCTAGATCTATGTATGTTTGTGGTGTTGCATGTGTTTGTGGTGTTGCATATATGTTTGTGTTTGAAGGTACTGGTATTTGAAATGCGATAGTTGCCAATATTTTGCCGGAATGTTTTGATTCATTTCCGTTTCGGTGAGAATTTTGGCACTATGCATTCTTTTTGGTCCTATTTTTAGGGAAGGTCATGCCAAATTTTTTGTTGGTTCTAAAATATTGTTTTGCTCTACCCCGCAGGCGACCATGGTCCGCACGATGACTGAAGGCATCGTGAATAGGTTTTTGAGCTCTGTGAAGGCCGAGATGCTTCAAAAGAACGAGACAGAGATAAGATGTCCGTGTTGAAGATGCAAGCTGAAGAGCCTTATTGCGGACCCGGATTCTGGGCAGGTGCGGGACCACCTGCTCTTGCATGGTTTCATGGATGGCTATCGGTGGCAAGGTGATGAAGATGACTATGAAGTCGTCCATGGCCGGGGCCGGGCATGAAATGAGGAAGGGCAACAAGACAAGTACAGCCGCGGCGAGGCCGGGCGAGAAGACGAAGAATCTCCAGGACATGATCACGACGGTGATGCTGTACACAATCATCATGTAGAAGATGTCGTACATGATGATGAGGAAGATCAAGACGCAGGGCATGATCATGAAGATGAAGATGCCGGAGCAGAAGATGGAGGCAGGCTGGGTGCAGGACCCTCATATTCAAGAGCTGCTTCTCAAGCAGACGGATAATGCAAGAGCTGCCGCCCGAGAGAAAGCCAAGCTGGATCAACTGGAGATAGACGCGGTTACTCCATTGTATGAAGGATGCAGGCCCGAGGATACCCGCCTGAAAGTAACGCTCATGGCTCTGGAGATGAAGGTAAAACACAAAATGACCGACGCATGCTTCGACGAGAACATGTCATTCTGGCACGAACGTCTTCCCAAGGGGAACAAGTGCCTGACCAGTTTCGAGGAGGCGAAGAAAATCGTGTGTCCTCTAGATTTACCGCACGTGAAATACCATGTGTGCATGAACAATTGTATCATTTATCGGGACGAGCACGCGGAGTCTACCATATGTCCGGTGTGCAGCGTCACTCGATACAAGAGGAAGAAAGCTCCTCGAAAATCGGTGTGGTACTTTCCGATCACTCCTCGTCTGCAGCGGTATTTCGCGGACCCTAAGGTAGCAAAGCTCCTGCATTGGCACGTGGATAGGGAGGAGAAGAAGCGGGAAGATGACGGAAATGATCCAGAGATAAATAAAAAAGACAAGATGCTGAGTCACCCTAAGGATGCGAGCCAGTGGCAAGCGTTGAACTTCGAATACCCAGAATTTGGGAAGGATCCAAGGAACATCGTGCTGGGCGTGAGAACCGATGGAGTCAATCCGTTTGGCAGCCAGAGAAGCACACATAGCACCTGGCCTGTGTTTGTGTCGATGTACAACCTTCCCCCCTGGTTATGCATGAAGAGGAAGTACATTCACATGAGTATGCTAATTGAAGGGCCGAAACAACCAGGGAACGACATCAATCTGTATCTGGGGCTGCTGAAGGAGGAGCTAGACATGCTGTGGAAAACGCCAGCCAATACGTGGGACGCCGCAGAGAAAGAATATTTCCCTATGAGAGCCGCACTGCTCACGACGGTGCACGACTATCTCGGTTACGGATATCTCGCGGGGCAGGTAGTCCACAGATTTTCTGGATGCGTAAGGTGCATGGATGACACAACGTATCGCCAGCTACATAGAGATCCCGGGTCTTCGAAAACCGTGTTCATGGGACATCGAAGGTGGCTTCGCGACGATGACCCGTGGAGGAAACGCAAGGATCTGTTCGATGGTGAAACCGAACCCCGAAAACGCCCGTGTACGAGGAGCGGCGAGGAAATAGACGAGCTGTTGAAAAATTGGAAAGACTGCCCACTGCCGGGAAAGAAGCAAAAGGCTCCAGAGCCGGGAAAGAAGTGAAAGGCGCCAGAGCCGCTGCTGAAGGTATGGAAAACGAGGTCTGTTTTCTGGGACTTGCCGTACTGGAAGATCCACCGTGTGCCTCACAGCCTTGATGTCATGCATATCACGAAGAACGTGTGCGAGAGTCTGCTTGGTACCCTGCTCAACATGCCAGAGAGGACCAAAGATGGGCCGAAAGCAAGGGCAGACTTGAAATCAATGGGCATCAGGCAGGAGCTTCACGCTAATGATGATGATGATGATGATGATGATGATGAGGTGAAGCAGGACACAGAAAGTAGTCGCAAAGGCAAAAAGGCCAAGAAGACCGGAAATGACTACCCTCCCGCGTGCTTCACTCTAAGTTAGGAGGAGATCGAGCAGTTTTTCACCTGCCTCCTAGGAGTAAAACTTCCTTACGGTTATGCGGGGAAGATAAGCAGATACCTCGACCCAGCGAAGCATAAGTTCAGCGGGATAAAGTCTCACGACTGTCACATGCTGATGATGCAGATACTTCCAGTTGCAATCCGTGGGATCATGGACGCGCACGTCCGTGAAACGCTATTTGGCCTATGCAACTTTTTCGACGTCATCTCTCGGAAGTCGATTGGCGTGAGGCAACTCAGAAGGCTACAGGAAGAGATCGTGGTGATACTATGCGAGCTTGAGATGTACTTCCCGCCCACATTCTTTGACGTTATGGTGCATCTGCTGGTCCATATCGTGGAGGATATCATCCAACTCGGGCCGACGTTCCTGCACAGCATGATGCCGTTCGAAAGGATGAATGGTGTCATCAAAGGATACGTTCGCAACATGTCACGTCTAGAGGGAAGTATAGCCAGGGGCTTTCTGACCGAAGAGTGCATCTCCTACTACACGAATTATCTAGGCATCGAGAACCCCGTTGGTCTGCCCGTCAACAGGCACCTCGGCAGGCTCGCTGGATGGGGTCATCGTGAGGGTCGCCGCGAAATGCATGTCGACTTCGAGGGTCGACTCGCTGACTTTGAAAGAGCAAACCTAGTCACGCTACAACACATAGACGTGGTCGATCCTTGGGTGGTAGAGCACAAAACCTTTATTGAGAAGACGTACAATGACCGAGGCCAACAGAGGACGGACGGAGATATACTCAAAGAGCACAACTCATGTTTCACGCGTTGGTTCAAGCAGAAGCTTCTGTCGTACCCTTTACATGAGGATTCTTCCGCGGAAGAACAACTCATATTCGCCTTGTCAAAGGGCGCCGAGCACAACCTGATGACCTATGAGGCGTACGGTATCAACGGCTACACATTCTACACCGAGGACAAGGACATGAAGAGCGATGGTTATCAGAACTCCGGGGTAACGATGGAATCCTACACCGGTAACGACAAGGACAGATACTATGGAAGGATCAAGGAGATTTGGGAGCTGAGCTACGCTGGAGAGAAGGTCCCGATGTTCCGTGTCAGATGGGCCAAGAGCGTCCTAAAAGAAGACCGGTATTTCACCACCATGGTTATACCCGAAGCCAAATCCAAGACCGCGGGTGCAAACGTCACCGTGAAAAATGAGCCATGGGTACTAGCTTCACAAGTGGACCAATGCTTCTTCATTACCGATCCGTTAAAGCCCAGTCGTGTTGTCGTGAGGAGAGGCAAAAGGAAGATCATCAGAATGGATGGAGTAGCCAATGAGCAAGACTTCAACAAGTACGGCGACCCGAAGATCGAACATGACGACGACGATGAAGTAGCAGCATACACCACAAGAAGAAGCAGGACCACCCTACCTAAAGGACGTCCGTTCCACAGAAGAACTCCATTTGCGAAAAATAAGGGCAAGAAGATTGTGAACAGATAGCTAGCTGGATATTTTTCTGGCATGTTTAAATTGTAGCCTTCATTTCTCGGGCATGTTTTGATATCATGAATATTTCATGGGCACTTTATGAATTCATGAATATTTTTTCAAATTTGATGATATTTTTTCATATTCAATATTTTTTCCCCGCTCCACCACCGCCGACGACCCCCCGCACCCTCCCCCGCTCCACCGCCGCCGCCGACACCCCGCACCTTCCCCCGGCCCGCTCCACCGCCGCCGCCGACACCCGCCCCCTCCCCCACCTTTTGAAGATATTTTCAAAAAAAA
>NC_041392.1:581130563-581142906 GCF_002162155.2 Triticum dicoccoides | reverse complement strand
CCCCTTTACTAAATGTCGATGGAATCAAATTTGCCGCCCCGCAGGTGAAGGAGGACGGTGCTTCCTGCCGTGGCTGCGGAGCAAGGCTGGGTCCGCCATCTCGTCGGTGCTGCGCATCGGGACCTCGCCGCTGGGAAGGTCTGTTCTTGGCTACTGTCAATTTCCTACATAGAGCAGAGAAGAGCAGAGTAGAGCAGTAACAGTGTCCTTGTTCACATCGCAGCCGATCCAGGAGGGGGGACTGCACCGGATCCGCCATCGCCGAGGAGCCGCACAGCACCAGATCCACCTCGTCCTCTTCCTCGGGTCGCCGTCGTCTTCCTCAACTCCGGCCACCTCAACTCCGGTCTCCGCTCCACCTCTGCTCCGTGGTTCAGTACACTAATCCTATTGTCTTTGACTACTTGATTTAACTTGCTGTACTTCCCACTACAAGTTGATTTACTGAATATGCTACTCTAGTTCCCAGAGCTGGGTTTCTATTTGTGTGTTTGGTATACAGTTTCTAGTTTGTGCATCACTATAAGAGGAGTGCATTTTTCTAGGTTCTCTCACAATCTCCATATGTTAGTTTGTTATCTTTTATACTTACAGTACAACAGGTTAACAGTTTGAAAGCCAGATAGTGAGGCTTTCTAGTGTATGGTCCTAACACACAACAATTTTATTAGTTGAGGTTCACACTAGACAAACTTGTGCCAGCTAAGAAAAAAATAGAGTTCTACATTAACTTGTCTGCCAGCTGGAGCAAGAAGCCTGAACTAGTTTTCCTTAGCTATCGCCTCATTTAGAAAATATTGGACAAGATCCCAAGAGACTTGGAGATATGTACAAGATCAGTAAGATAATAGCTTGTTGTTTAAGCATCATTGCAGTCAAACTCTGGAATATTTACAACGAAAATGACCAAAGGTATGGCCAGTGCCATCAGGAAATCACAGGTGAACCAATGCATCATAGTGGAACACTAAACTGACAATTCCATCAATATGTATCACCAATCTTCTTGATTAGTGATTATCTGAATTAATTTGTAAACTATAGAGGTGGTTAGGCTCTGGTTAAAAATAGAAACAATAATAGAAGTTTTGTATTTTCTAAGTAAAAACCCCACATATGCACTAGGATGTGATCTGTCAGAACCAAAGTAGACCTAGCTCTGCATTAGTTGTTTTGTGCTTCAAGTGTCCCAGTCAAGGACAAACTGAGTGGTTGCAAAATAATATTATGTGGTCAATGTGCATTAGTTCTGAACTGGTCAACCATGAATTGGGATGATAATGTTATTTTTCCTTCTTAACAGAATGGTGTCATAATCAGAACAAAGCTGCTTCAAATGCATACTTTTTTTACAAGTGCATCTGCACCTTCTGATCCATTTAGAGTTATCATAAATATATTTCCAAGGTTTTTTTCATTTCACTGTAGAGTCTTTGCTTCTGGACTCAATGCACATTCATCAGTCATAAGAGATAAATACTAGTAAGTCAAGGGCACCAAAATTTGATCATGCCTCTTTTGAGAAGTATGTCTATTGATTCAAAATTGCCATGGCAAAAATATGTTTCAGAAAATGACATAGACTATAATTTGCTGGCATGATCCATGGAATAAAAATGTAGAATAAAAAATGCCATGATCCATACACTATAATTTTTTGTTGGGTGACATATTATATCTGGAATGGAAGCTCACATAAGTTGAGCTGATTTTTGTCCATATGAAAGCAGCGGACCATATGGTCTGTGGCTGGGTTTTGTCTCCGACCATTGTGTCGTGATGATTTTGCAGGTACCCCGAGAGGCCCTTGAGTTTGCCGGAATGTCGATTAACTTTCGTTCCGGCAAATTCGGGTACTCCATATGTCCTATTTTCAGCAAAGGTCATGCTGAAATTTTCCGTGAATTTTAGCATGACTTTGCTAAAAATCGGACATATGAGGTACTTGCTACTAATGCATGGGCCGGGGTATCTTAGTACTTAGTTAAGTAGGATCAACTGCCCCTTTATTCTTGCTGCATTAAACCATAGGTGGCAATAGAGCCAAGTGATTAGTGCCAAGTGATTAGGCCCAACCTAGGGTGCCTCGGCATCGATAAACCCTAAATGATGAAAACTTAACTTGGCTGCCCCGGATGCCTCGATGTCGATGAGAACCTAAATGATGTACGCTTAGGCTTTTAGGGTGCCTCGGCGTTGACAAACCCTAAATGATGAAAGCTTAGGCTTTTAGGGTGCCTCGGTGTCGACAAACCCTAAATGATGAGACCATGATCTTGTTCCTTGACAATAACCAACTTTTTGACCAAACTTTTTTCCTATTTAGAGTGAAACATGGCCCACAACAATGAGGCCGGTGGTTCGGGCGGCAAGAAATTCTGGGAGCTGTCCTAGGAGATGGAGGAACAACCTCACCGCTATGAGGATGCCGCGGAAGACACCGATCCTGATTACACAACCCCTAGTGGCGTCGGGGATGACACCACTGATGGTGCCACCGAGGATGCCACCACTGATGATGGCGGCGCACACACAGATGGCAGCCAACCGAAGAAGCAAAGGAAGGACCGGCGCCTGAATGTTCTCCGCACCCTCAAGGAGGAATTCACTCAAGTGGACTCCGACAGGAATCCAATGGAGCCCAAACATATAGTCAAGGGGTACTCGCTTCAGCTCGGGTGCATTCTCTGGAGCACCGTCTCGATCAACACCGAGAACCTGAGGCATAAGGACCGAGGGAATTTGCGCAACCTCCTCTTCACGAAGCTGCACGAACGATACAAGTTCCCCGCCGAATTTGAAAGCACACGCCTCTCAGGGAATAAAGTGAACAGCGCCGCCCTCACAAAGATGAGCACGGCCCTGTCTACTTGGAAAAGCGCGGTGAAGAGAATGATTGATAAACGTGATAGTTATGAGAAGATCAAGGAGAAATATCCTTTGATGAGCGAAGATGGGTACAAGGAGTTCAAGATCAAGTGTGAGAGCAGTGCAACCTCCGAATCAAGTCAGTGGGGGAAAGAAATGCGGGAGTTGAACATAGGGGAACACAAACTCGGTCCCGGCGGTTACAGAGTGGCGGAGCCTATATGGGACAAGGAGGATGCGGAGCGTGCCGAGCAAGGCCTACGGCCCCGCTTCGAGAAATACAGTGGTGACAAGCAGACCAGGAACTATGTCAGGGCCCGGTACAAGGAGGACCCGATAACAAAGGAGCTTACCACGGATCTGAAGACCAGGGCTCTTGAGCTTCTTCTGGTAAGGAATACACCCCCGCGTAATTATCTCCATATGGTTGCACTCTAATTAATCCCCAATATTTCTAAATGGTTCACGTTCCTTTCGCAGGACACTGAAAGCAGTAGCGCGGGGTCGTCTAAGAGCTCCCCTTTCGACACCCCTTTAAATAGGGCGTTGAACGTAATGAAAAACAAAGATAAGCTCACTAAGCCGACATCAGCTGGTCGTGTGGCCGGCAAAGGCTTGTCCACAAAATGGGGGTCATACTATACTGCTGGTGTGCGGAAGGAGAAAAAGACCAGCTCGGAAAGCCAGACGCGCGAGGTTGAAGAACTCAAGGCACAAGTGGCGCGGATTCCGGAGCTTGTCCAAGAGCAAGTGCAACAACAACTTGGAACGACGCTCAACGCCATGGTGCCTATGTTGATTCATGGGCTGACGACGTGGATTGCGGGCGGCCAATAGGGGCCTCCCCCGATTCCCAGCTTCACGGCCAGCAACTCGCACAGCACGCAGGCAGCGCCATTGGTGTCTCCGGCGGCGCCATTGGTGTCTCCGGCGGAGGCGGTATTCGTGTCTCCGGCGCCGGCACGAGAATTGGAGCTTAATGCACCTGGGTGTACGCCGGCCGGCACCTTGCCAGCAAGCGGCCCCTCCGTCAGTTGCACGCCCGCCGTTGGCGGTGCCTCGACATTAGCCGAGCTCGACGGCATCACGGTAACCAAGCCTCTCGGCCGATGACTTCATCTCCTTGCCTTTGACTGGGCATCCCTGACGCCCTGTACATGTTTTCGCAGGGCACCGCCGACGTTCCTTGCACTCTTATGCATTTCGTGGGCGCCGAGTTGGTCAATGTCGCCAAGGGCAAAATCGTTCAACCGGGCAACCCCATGTTCCACGGTAATCCGATGCCACCCACAATGTATAGGGTTGAAGTGCTTCGGGTGCTGCCAGGCTGCGACGAGTTGTTACCTCCGATTTGACCCGCTGGGGCCGACAAAGAAGATGAGATGACCCTCAGCACCTGCGTAAACTGGCCCCTGCTTTGGCCGAAGAGCCAGATTCATTTGGGGGCGGGGGACACCACCCCAGAGACAAGACCGCCAGTCGTGCCGGCACCAAGCCATGGCAAGAACGCCGCAACGCTATCGGACCTGCCGGACATCCCTATGGCACAGGATCCGGACAGCCCTATGGCACACGATCCGGACGGCGACGACAACGACGACGGTACATTTACCAAAGTTGATAAGTACTTTGCCGAATATGGGTACGTTGACGAGTTCTGCGGGCCTCTTTCTCAAGAACCCAGCCAAGACGACCGCGATCTAGCTGGTACGGCGGAGAAATCCAATTGCAACAGGCGTCGTCTGGCGTTCAGTTCTCAAGACACGCCTCCAGCTCCCGCCTTCACCGAGCCTCAGATAGCTGAGGTGCGAAATATTATCAGCCCCAACACGCTCAAGAAGGCGGTCTGTGAGCAGAACTTGGTCCCATTACAGGAGATCAAGAAGAAGGGACGGAAACGAAAAACTAACAAGGGTGCCGGTGCGAGCCAGCCAGCACCGAGTTCGATCCGTGCTCAGGATGGGCCACCTTCACCTAAGGATATCTCGAGGAGGGTGCATGTGGCGGGTAGGGTGATGCTACCGCCAAATATGCTGAATGCTGCAACCGGTGCTATGCGGAGTCTGCACGACAGTGTTCTTTCTTTGGAGAAGCGGCGTCTCAGAGAGAAGGATGTGGCATACCCGGTTTTCGTGGCCAAGGTGCCAGAGGGCAAGGGCTGTGTGGATGGCGACATCGGGGTTACGATCGTCCTGCGGTTTGATGACATCTTTGCTATGTTTAACCTTCATCCGCTGCACTACACCTTCGTTCGGTTGTTTTCGCTGAGTATGGAGATGCGGATCATTAGAGACAAGACCCCGGACATCGTGATAGTCGACCCCTTCTACATGCGTGCCAAGCACTTGAGCAGCACTGGGGACCGCCAAGTTGCGAGTTCACACCTCGAAGGCATCATTCTGGCAAACCCAGATAAGGATAACTTCCTTGTGGCTTACTTTCTCGAGTAAGTCATCCCTTAACCGCCCCGTAACATATGATTTCTTAGATTTAGATCGTTCTTTTTTTTTCTAACATTCTGTGTTCTGTGCAGTGACACACATTGCACACTCATCCTCTTAAGCCCGAAATATTCCATGGCCACGTATTTCGACCCGGACCGTAACTCCAACATAGACTACACAAATGTCAAGAAAGTTCTTGATGATGTTCTCCCCGGCTACACCAAATCTGGAGGTACCTTCACCAGGGCAGTTCGTAAGTACGGCAAGCACATGTTCTCACACAATACGAAGTTCTGCTACGTCAAGCAGCCGCCTGGCGGTCATAAGGATGCCTACTACGCCCTCCATCACATGCGGGCGATCGTAAGGGACCATCATCAACTTCTGCTACCAGATAATCTCAAAGATTGGGCCGTGAGCTTGTCGGCAGTCCAGGACGCGGACCTCGGACAAGAATTCTTTCGCATCCAGTCGGGGTTTGCGAACATCATCCATCAAGATGTCCTTCATACCTCGGGGTAGTTCTTCCTCAGATATCAACCATCCAACAGTGAGATAGACGAAATGCTACAAATGCAGGGTGACAACGACCGCGATTTCATGACCATCACAACAGACGGCGGCTTCATCCACGTTCCTGTCCGTTGAGTCGAGTCGAAAGTAGTGATGTGTAGTTCTGAAACATTGATTGGCTCATGTTGTAATTATACTTTAATGAATTCGTATGTCTCTTTGGTTTGGACAGTCGTTCAACTTAGATGTAATCGATGCTATTTATTAGTAGGACCATGAATCGTGCTATTAATGTCTTGCTTTTCTCTTCCGATCCTTTTGTTGCATACTTACATATTGCTTATGTATTGCCTGTTGTTTGGCTTGTGCATAGAGATGCCGTCGTATGTCATGTACAAGGGTAAGGTTCCTGGAGTCTACGACGACTGGGAGGAGTGTCGGAGACAGGTTCACCATTTCAGCGGTAATAGTTACAAAGGTTACACCACTAGGGCGGAGGCCGAATCTAGATATGCCCGCTATCTAGCGGGAGAGAGGAGGGAGCGTTGGAGGAACCGGATGAAGACCAGTTTGATCGCGATGATGCTCATCGTGATGACCACAGCTCTCTTCTATGTGATGGTAGTTTAGATGATCGATATCGACTTGTAATGTGAAGACAAACTCGATACTCGCGTTCTTGAGACTTGTAATGTTTTATCTTTGTTCGGTATTTTGAATTCAGAGACTAATATGATGAATTGTATTCGGAGACTAATCTTCTATTGTATTCGATGAATCTGATGTTGCTGTGTGCTGCTGTCTATATTCTGTCTAATAATATATTTTATATTATGTCTAATAATATATTTTGTAACCTGCGCAAAAATCAGAAAAGGAAAAAAAACCAAATATTCATACTAATGGCGCATCACCACCAGGTGCGCCATTAGTATGCCAAAGGATACTAATGACGCATCAACAGAGAATGCGCCATTAGTATGACGAAGCCTTGCTTACGTATGGCCCCCCGGGAGGCACACTAATGGCGCATGCTGTTACATACTAATGGCGCACTAGTTGGTGTCCCATTAGTATACCAGATACTAATGGCGCACCTGTGGTGCGCCATTAGTAACATATACTAGTGGCGTGCTACTAATGGCGCACTGGTAATGCGCCATTAGTAGGCAAAATTAGTGCGCCATTAGTAGGGCTTTTCCTAGTAGTGATCGTCACCTCGCCCTTAACTAGTCTCTGTTCATTTTGCAACTCCTGTTTCGAGTTACTAATCTTAACAACTGAACCGGTATGGAATACCCAGGGGCTACTATTAATACTAGTAAGGTACACATCAATAACATGTATATCAAATATACATTTGTTCACTTTGCCATCCTTCTTATCCGCCAAGTATTTGGGGCAGTTCCGTTTCCAGTGACCATTTCCTTTGCAGTAGAGGCACTCAGTTTCAGGCCTAGGTCCAACTTTGGCCTTCTTCATGGGAGCGAAAACTTGCTTGCCATTCTTCTTGAAGTTCCATCTCTTTTCCTTGCCCTTTTTCTTGAAACTAGTGGTCTTGTTAATCATCAACACTTGATGCTCTTTCTTGATTTCTACTATCGCCGATTTCAGCATCGCGAAGAGCTTAGGAATCATTTTCGTCATCCCTTGCATATTATAATTCATCACAAAGTTCTAGTAGCTTGGTGATAGTGACTAGAGAACTTTGTCAACCACTATCTTATCTTGAAGATTAACTCCTACTTGATTCAAGTGATTGTCGTACCCAGACATTCTGAGCACATGCTAACTGGTTAAGCTATTCTCCTCCATTTTGTAGGCAAAGTACTTGTCAAGGGTCTCATACCTCTCGACACGGGCATGAGTAGAAGAGAGATCAGAGTCCCGGAGTATAGATGAGGAGTAAAAGATCCTAATACCACCCAATGGCGACGTGGGCCGATAAGCCACACAGCCATGTTAGTAAATCAGTTTTTCCAAAGACTAGACTCAACTTCGGCCAAGGAGTTGGAAAGGGGGATCCTACAGGCAGTCGTCTCTGATACCAACTTGTGACGCCCCCGATTCAATCGTACACTAATCATACACACAAACGTGTACGATCAAGATCAGGGACTCACGGGAAGATATCACAACACAACTCTAAACACAAAAGAAAGACATACAAGCTTCATATTACAAGCCAGGGGCCTCGAAGGCTCGAATACAACAGCTCGATACACAAGCGAGTCAGCGGTAGCAACAATATCTGAGTACAGACATAAGTTAAACAAGTTTTTGCCTTAAGAAGGCTAGCACAAACATCAACGATCGAAGAAGCAAGGCCTCCTGCCTGGGACCTCCTAAATACTCCTGGTCGTCGGCGGGCTCCACGTAGTAGAAGGCACCCTCTAGGTAGTAGTAGTAGTCGGCAGGGGTGGCATCTGGCTCCATGGATCCACCATCTGGTTGCATCAATCGGAAAGAAGAAAGAAGGGGGAAAAGGGGGTAGCAAAGAAACCGTGAGTAATCATCCAAAGTACTCGCAAGCATCAGATCTATACTAAGTATGCACTGGTATCAAATGGAAGGTTTGTATCTGTGGACTGAACTGCAGAATGCCAGAATAGAGGGGAAGGCCTAGCCTGTCGAAGACTAGCATCTTCAAGCAGCTCCAAGCATCTTGCAGCATGTAGAAGAGTAAAGAATAGCAGTTTATAATTAACAAACATGTTGTAACATTAATGCCCAGAGATCCTTCCTCGACTCCCTACGAGAAAGAAATCCCGGAGCCACATATTCAAGTATCCATTCATAGTTGTATAAGATCACGATATAAGTCTGAACGTCCGTTACCGTGGACACAGCTATTAATAGATAATCTTCCCTGCAGGGGTGCACCACGTTTTCCAACACGCTCGATCACTCTGGCTGGACACACTTTCCTGGGTCATGCCCAGCCTCAGAAGATCAACACGTCGCAACCCTACCTAGGCTCAGCAGAGAGGTCCCCGCCGGTCTACTTCCTAAGCACTCTGGGGTCTGGGCCCATCACCCATTGCACTCCGGGTCGTTGCGCGCAGGGCGGGTCTAGGCTCCACCACTACAGGATGGTGCCGGCCCAGCCGTGCCGCACTTCTGAACTGGACATCTGACAAAGCTTCAGCTGATACCACGACGTCGAGGCCCATAACTATTCTCGTGTGGTGGTTGGTGCATAAAGGCCAAAGGCCAACTCAGAACAAATACCCAAACCTGTTAGTGCATTATTAAAAGCCACGAACCGGCACTAAAGGGGTGGTGGCAGGCTGGCGTCAGGCTGGGGCCCCACGATCACCTTTAGTACCGGTTCGTGGCACGAACCGGTAAACCTTTAGTACCGGTTCGTGCCACGAACCGGTACTAAAGGTTTAGACCTTTAGTACCGGTTCGTGCCACGAACCGGTACTAAAGGTCCCATTTTCAAACTCTCCCCCCCCCTGTGGATCGCCTTTTCAATTTAAAAAATATAAAAGAGAATAATGGAAATGTCAAAAAAATAAAAGAAAATAAGTTTCTCATGTGATATGTGGTCTAGTTGTTGAGAAAATTTGCAAATGTGAATTTTGACTTTATTTGCAAAATCTCTCTGAAATTTGTAAAAATGGGCATAACTTTTGCATACTAACTCGGATGAAAAAGTTTTTTATATGAAAAATCATCTACTCGAAAAGTTACATCCGAATTTAAAGAAAAGTTGTTCAGTGTCACAGTTCCTGGCTGCTGGTTCAAGTTGGGGCGAGGAAACTGAGCTATCACTCCTTGCATGAACTGGCGTTTCAGCTCAAACTGTTGGATCATACCAGCCATGTATTCAGGCGGTGGTGGGGCGTTGCCACCACGACCACGACCAGCGGGTCTAACCATCCTGCTAACATGTAACATGGGTAGTTGAGCATGAAGAAATTTGCAAAGATAATGATCCATTCATGACGAAACATGCAAACTAAAAGAAGTACGATAGATACTACATAGTAGCCAAACACGACATACTGATCCATACATAAGTTCGGTTACAAGCCATAAGTAGTAGTTCAGAAATGAAAGGTAGTCTAGGCCAACTAGGTGGCGCACCGGCACACGGTGGAGGGATACAACAATGCGACATAGCGATATGCTACATCAACGTCGGAGAAAACCTCTGAAGTCAGGCAGCTGTCGGTGAAGAAAAGCCTGGCGGTGCTCAAGGGAAGGAGGCTGCATGCCGTGGCGGCTCTCGTGTACCAGCTGATCTCCAAGCGGAAGAAGAGGTCCATGTGCAGGAGTATCATCCCCAACCTCAGGCCACACAAGACCTGGTGGCATCTCCATCCTGCGCAGGTAAGGAATGAACGAAGGAAGAACCGCCGGGGTACCCAGTGGACGCATCCGCTCGAGAGTGTCGTAGTGGCGGGCACGCGTGGCGGACAACTCAACAGTCAGAGTTCGAACAGTGCGATCCAGAACCTCAACGTATCAAACCATATACTGAGGGTCGTACCGAGGACTCACGTAGGGGGTACACACAGCAGTGTACCACCTAGTATCATCCCCAGCTGGTGGGTACGGGAAGTATCTGAACCCAGTCTCCTGCAAGCGTGGATGCTCTCTACGGAGGCTGGTGATAGCAACATAGGCAACCTCCTGTACTGCCATCTCGACAGTCACTCCAATACCCTCAAAGGTATGCAACTCGTGGGTGGAGTTGTTCTACCGATCATAGATATCAACCTTAGCATGATACATCTCCTGGTTGAACTTGCGGTAGAGCTCGTACACAGTGTACTAATGATACTAGCGATATCCCAGCAGGGTCAAGAGGTTGACCAGAATGGCCGGGAACCCAGGCGTACCGATCGCCATGGTCTGGCGAATGATCTGCGTTGGGGGACGCATCTAAAACAAGGAAGTTCAAGGATGTCAAATGATGATGCAAGTATTATTCCAAACACAATTCAAAGAAATAGTTGTAGATAATCTAGCTCTCCGGGTGAATGTGATTACGAGATCCTAATGTTGGAGTTAGTAAAATCAATTAACCCGAGTAGAAGAGAGATCAGAGTCCCGGAGTATAGACGAGGAGTAAAAGATCCTAATAACACCCAATGGCGACGTGGGCCGATAAGCCACACAGCCATGTTAGTAAATCAGTTTTTCCAAAGACTAGACTCAACTTCGGCCAAGGAGTTGGAAAGGGGGATCCTACAGGCAGTCGGCTCTGATACCAACTTGTGACGCCCCCGATTCAATCGTACACTAATCATACACGCAAACGTGTATGATCAAGATCAGGGACTCACGGGAAGATATCACAACACAACTCTAAACACAAGAGAAAGACATACAAGCTTCATATTACAAGCCAGGGGCCTCAAAGGCTCGAATACAAAAGCTCGATACACAAGCGAGTCAGCGGTAGCAACAATATCTGAGTACAGATATAAGTTAAACAAGTTTTTGCCTTAAGAAGGCTAGCACAAACATCAACGATCGAAGAGGCAAGGCCTCCTGCCTGGGACCTCCTAAATACTCCTGGTCGTTGGCGGGCTCCACGTAGTAGAAGGCACCCTCTAGGTAGTAGTAGTAGTCGGCAGGGGTGGCATCTGTCTCCATGGATCCACCATCTGGTTGCATCAACCGGAAAGAAGAAAGAAGGGGGAAAAGGGGGTAGCAAAGAAACCGTGAGTACTCATCCAAAGTACTCGCAAGCATCAGATCTATACTAAATATGCACTGGTATCAAATGGAAGGTTTGTATCTTTGGACTGAACTGCAGAATGCCAGAATAGAGGGGAAGGCCTAGCCTGTCGAAGACTAGCATCTTCAAGCAGCTCCAAGCATCTTGCAGCATGTAGAAGAGTAAAGAATAGCAGTTTATAATTAACAAACATGTTGTAACATTAATGCCCAGAGATCCTTCCTCGACTCCCTACGAGAAAGCAATCCCGGAGCCACATATTCAAGTATCCATTCATAGTTGTATAAGATCACGATATAAGTCTGAACGTCCGTTACCGTGGACACGGCTATTAATAGATAATCTTCCCTGCAGGGGTGCACCACGTTTTCCAACACGCTCGATCACTCTGGCCGGACACACTTTCCTGGGTCATGCCCAGCCTCGGAAGATCAACACATCGCAGCCCTACCTAGGCTCAGCAGAGAGGTCCCCGCCGGTCTACTTCCTAAGCACTCTAGGGTCTGGGCCCATCGCCCGTTGCACTCCGGGTCGTTGCGCGCAGGGCGGGTCCAGGCTCCACCACTACAGGATGGTGCCGGCCCAGCCGTGTCGCACTTATGAACTGGACGTCTGACAAAGCTTCGGCTGATACCACGACGTCGAGGCCCATAACTATTCTCGTGTGGTGGTTGGTGCATAAAGGCCAGAGGCCAACTCAGAACAAATACCCAAACCTGTTAGTGCATTATTAAAAGGCATGAACCGGCACTAAAGGGGTGGTGGCAGGCTGGCGTCAAGCCGGGGCCCCACGATCACCTTTAGTACCGGTTCGTGGCAC
>NC_041392.1:581126694-581130408 GCF_002162155.2 Triticum dicoccoides | reverse complement strand
AGGGGTCTAACCTATAGTACCGGTTGGTTCCACGAACCGATATTAAAGGTCCCATTTTCAAACTCTACCCCCCCCCCAGTGGATCGCCTTTTTAGTTTAAAAAAAATAAAAGAAAATAATGGAAATGTCAAAAAAATAAAAGAAAATAAGTTTCTCATGTGATATGTGGTCTAGTTGTTGGGAAAATTTGCAAATGTGAATTTTGACTTTATTTGCAAAATCTCTCTGAAATTTGTAAAAATGGGCATAACTTTTGCATACTAACTCGGATGAAAAAGTTTTTTATATGAAAAATCATCTACTCGAAAAGTTACATCCGAATTTAAAGAAAAGTCGTTCAGTGTCACAGTTGCTGGCTGCTGGTTCAAGTTGGGGCGAGGAAACTGAGCTATCACTCCTTCCATGAACTGGCGTTTCAGCTCAAACTGTTGGATCATACCAGCCATGTATTCAGGCGGTGGTGGGGCGTTGCCACCACGACCACGACCAGCGGGTCTAACCATCCTGCTAACATATAACATGGGTAGTTGAGCATGAAGAAATTTGCAAAGATAATGATCCATTCATGACAAAACATGCAAACTGAAAGAAGTTCGATATATACTACATAGTAGCCAAACACGACATACTGATCCATACATAAGTTCGGTTACAAGCCATAAGTAGTAGTTCAGAAATGAAAGGTAGTCTAGACCAACTAGGTGGCGCACCAGTGTCAGGACCCCGACTCGATGCCACATCGATCTAGCATGTAACACCTCATATCGCTTTGCGGCCTCACGCACGGTATCCCCACGGGTGTCGCCTTACCTTTGCCCGGGACCGTTTGCGCATTTTGGCACACGTATATGATGGTGTCGCTAGCATCCATATGATAAAGAGCCCGGGCTGACATGGCTAGTCGTAAACCCAAAGTGGCACTAACTTACAGGGACAGGCATCCATGACCCAGCATCGAACGTGTCGGTCATCAGCGAGTGAATCCAGGCTGTAGCACTGGGCTAACAGGACTCCAGTGAACCGGGCTGTAGCGGGCTAGCAGGACTCCGGTATTCATCGCGTGACATTTCCCCGAAGGGACAGACACAGGATCGAAGAAGGACACATGCCGGCCTGCCTAAGTGTTCCGGAGCAGTAGCAAGCTACCAGGGCTCAGTGGAAGCACTAGGAGACATTTCCCGGTAAGAGAGGCTACTAAGAATAAACAACTAGATAGTCAGATCCCACACATAGCAATACACATTACACGTACGCATAACATGCAAGTATGTGCTGTACAACATGGCATCACAGCATAACTCAACAACTCATATAGATAAAGGCTCAGAAGAGCCGTCATAGCATATATTGCAAACAGGGGTCACAAGACCCATCATACAGAGCATACAAGCAACAAGCGGAAGCATTACATGTCTGGGTACATACATCTACAAAAGAAAAAGGCTGAAGAGCCTGACTATCTACAACATCCGATCAAGATCGTAGCTGAGGTACTAGCTACTAGTCGAAGTCCAAGAGAACCCTAGTAAGACCGAAGTCTCCGCTGCAAAAACATAAATAAAGCAACATGAGTACAAAGGTACTCAGCAAGACTTACATCAGATCCTATCATACATGCACTTGTATCAAGAGGGTAACGTGGGGTTTAGTTGCAGCAAGCCAGCTTTGACTCTGTGGCTATCCTGTTCTACGACTACCAGAAACTCTGGAGGTGAAACAACGTACACGAGTCCACTAATCACCACACAATACACTACTATGGATTCATCCCCGTCTCCCTACGAGAAGGCCATCCATAGCACTCACACTTGTCTTGAGCATTTTATAGTATCCACTTCAAGTTGTCTATGTACCATGTAAGCATCCAAGAAGTCCATAACCGCGGACCCGGCTATTCGAATAGATCATGTTAACCCTGCAGGGGTGTACTTCTTCACACACGCTCTCGCCACTTACCGCCATGTACACGTCATGTATCTCGGCAACCTTCAAGCGGAAGCCTGGCGAGGGTGTCGGCCACGACCTGACTAACCACACAAGACTCTAGTCCAGGTTTATCGCCTATTCGGGTTCCATCCGCAAGGAGATCCGGCCGGGGTGTCGCTGACGGCCCCAAACGATGTGTACAGGGTTCCCGAGCCCACCAACCGGGTGCCACTCGGTACACCGGGCCACGTGTGCCTAGTCTGTCCCAAGCCCACCCTGCCGGGTGCCACTTGGTAGAAAAATAGCACTACCTACAAACACCAGAAACTAGTTGCGACTCCTGGACAGAGATCAAGTTGGTTAATAAGTCGAGAGGGCTTGGAGCGCCCGGAGCCCAGTGTGTGGTAGTATCGAGTCATTGGACAACATACACAGAACTCAGGGCTTAAGGACGGTTCCAGTGAGACAACCCACCATGTACTCCTACATGGCCTCTCACCGCTACCTTTACCAAATCGTGTTCATACACTTCACTCTCAGCATCAGAACATATCGTGACACTCCAATTCATTCCCAATGAATCAGACCTGACACAACTCTAAGCAATAGCAGGCATAGCATGGTAGGAACACATCAGTGGCTTCAATCAACTCCTACACATGCTAGTGGGTTTCAACTATTTACTGTGGCAATGACAGGTCATGCAGAGGAATGGGTTCAACTACCGCAGCACAAAGTAGCAGATGAATCGTTGTTGTCCTAATGCAATAACTGAGAGCAGGAGCGAGAGAGTAGGGTTTTATCGAAATGAACAAGGGGGTTTGCTTGCCTGGTAAAACAACAAGGAAGGCACTGCTTCACGGACAGGTACTCTGGAACGTCTCCGGAGTAGGACCTATCGAGAAGGACGGTGCCGGCAATCAAAACACAATCATATGCAACAATATGATGCATGAACATGGCATGTAGATGTGATGTTGTTTGAGCTAATGCATCTAGTAAACATTTGGTTTGAGTCCATTTGAACCAAAGGTTCAAATGCATTTCTAAATTAAGTCTCTTATATATGCCATAATGTGTTTTCCCATATTCAGCATGTATAAGTTTGTTTTTCATGCATGAAACTAGTACAGATGGAAAGATGGCATTTTTCTGATAATTTTTCATATATAAATTATTTCAATCTGAGCTACGGTTGAATTGATATGAATTTTTGAAGTTTAACTCAATTTCTGGAATTTTCTGATTAAATTTAAATCCAGAATTTATATACTGCGCGAGGCCACCTGAGGGGCCCGGCGGCACCCTCGTGGCACCAGGAACGCGGAGGGAGGCTTGGTTTGGGCGGAGGCGGGCCGAGGCGGCGGCGGCGACATGGACGGTGGCGAGGGGCTTCGGCCGTGGTGGGGAGCGGCGCTACGGCACGGGAACGGGAGGGAGAAGAGAGGGGAACGGTGGAGGAGCTCACTGGAAGGTCGAAACGCAGCTCAGTGGGCCTGGGGACGACCTAGACGGCGTGAATCGAAGACGAGGTCACCGGCGGCCGAAGGTTGAAGAAGAGCTCGAAGTCGACGCTGCAGGGCTTCCGGCGGGGCGTGGTTCGGTGAGGGGGGTCGAGGACGATGTCGCGGAGCTCGTGGGCACAACCGAGGGGCGAGGGGGTGGCTGTGGCCGTGGTGGTTCTCGTCGGCGGCGGCGGCCGCGTTCGGTGGAAGTGAGGGGGAGCCAGAGGAGGGGAGGAGGGCGAGGGAGAGTGAGAGCGGTGCGGGGCAGCTGCGTGGCTTCGTC
>NC_041392.1:581118255-581125817 GCF_002162155.2 Triticum dicoccoides | reverse complement strand
CTAGGTCATACCAGACTAGGGATGTGACAACTCGCCCCCACTTAACAGAATCTCGTCTCGAGATTCAGGGGTCGACGGAAAGAAAGCGGGGTACTCCAGTCGAAGACGATCTTCTCGCTCCCAAGTAGCTTCTCTCTCGGAATGATGAGACCACTGAACTTTGAGAAACTTGACGTTCTGACGTCGAGTGACACGCTCTGCTTGATCAAGAATGCGAACCGGGTACTCTCGGTATGTGAGGTTATCTTGGAGATCAAGCGTTTCGTGGTCCACTCCGCGGATGGGATCCGAGAAGCAACGCCTGAGTTGAGAGACGTGGAAGACATCATGAACTCGAGAAAGATGTGGAGGTAGTTCCAACTGGTAGGCAACCTCTCCTCGTTTAGCGAGAATACGAAAAGGACCAATGTAACGAGGAGCCAACTTGCCCTTGATACCGAAACGATGGGTACCCTTCAAAGGAGTAACTCGAAGGTAAGCTTGGTCGCCAATTTCATAAGTCATATCCTTATGATGACGATCATACTGGCTTTTCTGACGAGACTGGGCTGTTTTCAAATTCTCACGAATGATGCGAACTTGCTCTTCTGCCTCCTGGATCATATCCGGTCCAAAGAATTGTCTTTCACCGGTTTCTGACCAGTCCAAAGGTGTTCGACATCTTCGTCCATAGAGAACCTCAAAAGGAGCTTGCTTGAGGCTGGATTGGTAGCTATTGTTATAGGCAAACTCGGCGAAAGGAAGACATTTCTCCCAATCCATACCGAAAGAGATAACGCAAGCTCTGAGCATGTCTTCGAGAATTTGATTGACCCGTTCCACCTGACCACTCGACTGAGGGTGGAAAGCGGTACTGAAGGAAAGATGGGTTCCCATGGCAGTTTGGAAACTCTCCCAGAAATGAGAAGTGAAAAGGCTGCCACGGTCTGAATTGATCTCTAGTGGAACACCATGGAGTGACACTATTCGAGAAATATATAAGTCAGCAAGCTGACTAGCAGTGATACTCTCTCGAACAGGAAGGAAGTGAGCCACTTTGGAGAGACGATCAATGACTACGAAGATAGCATTATTCCCTCTCTTGGTCCTGGGAAAGCCGGTGATGAAGTCCATACGAACTTTATCCCATTTCCATTCAGGAATAGCTAAAGGCTGAAGGGTGCCAGCAGGTCTTTGATGCTCTGCCTTAACGCGACAACAAACGTCACAGTTAGCAATGAACTCAGCGATTTCTCTCTTCATCCTAGTCCACCAGAACCTCTGGCGTAGGTCCTGATACATCTTAGTGCTACCGGGATGAATCGTGAGAGGAGATTCATGCGCCTCCTTAAGGATCAATTGTCGGAGATGTTGATTCTTGGGAACCACCAAGCGATTCTCAAAGAAGACAACACCACGATCATCCATAGAGAAACATCCACCAACTCCCTTCTTAATGTTTCTCTTGATCCGAGAAATTCCTGTGTCTTGCTTTTGAGCAGTGATAATCCGATCTTCAAGATCAGGTTTCGCCACCAGGGTAGAAAGGAATCCGCGAGGAGCAATGTGAAGGTTAAGCTTACAGAATTCCTTATGGAGAAGTGGTTGGCCTTGCTGCAACATGAGATTGTTGCAATAGGATTTACGGCTTAGAGCATCAGCCATGACATTGGCTTTGCCTGAGGTGTAGGTAATCCCTAGATCATAATCTGTGATCAACTCCAACCAACGTCTTTGCCTAAGGTTCAAATCCGGTTGGGTGAAGATATACTTGAGACTCTGGTGATCGGTGTAAATCTCGCAACGTTTACCAAGGAGGTAATGTCGCCAGGTCTTGAGTGCATAGATTACGGCTGCAAGCTCTAGATCATGTGTAGGATAATTCTCCTCATGTGGATGCAACTGTCGAGATGCATAGGCAATCACATGACGATCCTGCATAAGAATGCAACCTAGTCCCTGTCGTGAGGCGTCGCAGTAGATAATAAAGTCTTTAGTGAAATCCGGTGGCACAAGTATGGGAGCAGAAGTCAGGCGTCTTTTCAGTTCCTGAAAACTGTACTCACACTGTGGGGACCACTCGAACTTTTTATCTTTCTTGAGAAGTTCCGTGAGGGGTTTGGCTACTTTGGAGAAGTTTTCAACAAAGCGGCGACAATAGCTGGCTAGGCCAAGGAAACTCCTAACTTGTTTAACGGTCTCAGGTGGAGTCCAATCGAGAACGGCTTGAACTCTCTCGGGATTGACAGCAATGCCCTTACCAGAGATTACGTGGCCTAGGTAGGTCACTTCTGGCAACCAAAATTCACACTTGGAGAACTTGGCATAAAGACGGTGCTCTCTGAGTTTTTCTAACACAAGTCTAAGATGTTCGGCATGCTCTTCCTCGTTCTTCGAGTAAATAAGAATATCATCGAGGTAAACCACGACGAACTTATCTAAGTACTCCATGAAGATCGAGTTCATCAAGCGGGAGAATGTGGCTGGGGCGTTGGTTAGGCCAAAGGACATGACGGTGTACTCGTACTGACCATAACGAGTGACAAAAGTTGTCTTGGGAATGTCCCCGTTTCTGATTTTGATTTGATGGTAGCCTAACCTTAAATCCATCTTGGAGAAGACTGAGGATCCAGCGAGCTGATCATACAGGTCGTTGATCCTGGGAAGCGGATACTTGTTCTTTATCGTGACCAAATTAACGGGACGATAATCAACGACTATCCGGTCCGTACCATCTTTCTTCTTGACAAAGAGGACGGGGCAAGCCCAAGGAGAAGAACTAGGACGGATGAAACCCTTTTGCAAGGACTCATCGAGTTGTTTCTTAAGCTCGGCTAGTTCTAGGGGTGCCATCTTGTAAGGCCTCCGGGAGATTGGAGCTGTTCCTGGGATAAGATCTATGACGAACTCTACATCTCTGTCAGGTGGAGCACCTGGGAGTTCCTCTGGAAAGACATCCGGAAAGTCACGGACTACCGGGATATCTTCAAGGTCTGGAAGAGGGCTGGCATTAAGAGAATAGAGCTGACGCTTTGCAACTCTAGTAGAGACGGTGACTAACTTGCCAGATGGGTGTGTAAGCTGAACAGATCTTGTGTAGCAATCAATCTTGGCATGATGAGCTGTCATCCAGTCCATACCCAAGATGATGTTAATATCTGAGGACTTGAGGGCTACAAGTGATGCAAGGAATACAAGTCTATCAACAAGGATTTCATTACCATGGCTGATTCTGGTGGTCTGCCATCTAGACCCTGGGGTTTGGATTTCAAGCGGAGTTGGCATATCACAAAATGACATGTCGTGCAAACGAGCATAGCCTTCAGAAATGAAGGAGTGAGATGCTCCAGTATCGAATAGAACTGATGCTGGGTGACAATTGACAAGGAGTGTACCAAGAACGACATCCGGATCATCATGAGCGTCTTTAGCTGAGACGTGATGCACACGTCCACGTTCAGTGGAAACTGACTTGGCACTGATCATCTTGCGTGATGGCTTAACGCAGCCAACAGTCTTCTCGGGCTGGGGTGGAGCATAACTAGTCTGAGAGCAGTCACGTGCATAGTGTCCTGACTTCCCGCATGTGAAGCAAGTCCCTAAGGTTGGACGGGGACCCGCACTAACAAGCGGTCTACCAGTAGGCCTGGGTGGAACATACGACTGAGCTGGGGAAGGCAC
Organism: Triticum dicoccoides; assembly: GCF_002162155.2. NCBI lineage: Eukaryota > Viridiplantae > Streptophyta > Magnoliopsida > Poales > Poaceae > Triticum > Triticum dicoccoides. Next base: position 581,122,157 of record NC_041392.1, on the reverse strand, counting down.
CACATAAGACGGCCTCGGTGTATAACCGGAAGGAAGAGCGGAGTTTGGAACCCAAATCCGGCGTTTCTGGGAACTAGAACCGGAGGAAGATCCCAAATCACGGGTGTGCTTACGAGACTCCTCGTAAGTGAGCTGAGCTGTCTCTGCATTGATGGCTTTGTTCACAAGAGCTTGGAATGTATCACAATGATGCAGGTGGAGATCACGACGCAACTTGGGGTTGAGACCCTTCCGGAACCTAGCCTGCTTCTTAGCATCCGTGGACACTTCTTCTGTGGCATAACGGGCAAGGTTCTCGAACTCTCTGCTATAAGCATCAACAACCAACTTACTCTGGGTGAAACTACAGAACTCTTCTCTCTTGCGATCAAGGAGGGCTTGGGGAATGTGATGCTCGCGAAAAGCCTCAGTGAAATCCTTCCAGGTAGGAATCTGGCCAGCTGGAAGCATAGCCTCGTAGTTCTGCCACCAAATACTAGCAGGACCTTCCAGGTGATATGTGGCATAAGTGACCTTGTCATCTTCAGCTACGCTCGCGGAACGCAGCTTATGGGTGATGCTACGGAGCCAGTCATCTGCATCGAGTGGCTCGATGGAATGATGAAAGGTAGGTGGGTGCAAACGAATGAAGTCATGAATGATCACAGACTTGTTGGACTGATGTGCGGTGTTCTCCTCGATACGTGCCAACAAGTGGTTGGACTCACGCTTGTTCCTTTCCATCTCTAGCATGAACTCTGTCAACGAAGGCTGATCGGGAGGATCCTCATCCCTACCATCTTCGTGATTCTGGTTACGAGCAACGGAACTTCGCTTGGCTGATGACATCCTGAGAAACGAATCAAGGACGGAATCAGCAACAACTAAGGACTGTAGAATGTAGGACAAGGAATTAGTATCACTCGAACTCTTAGGGAAAATCCGGCAGCATAACGGCAGTAAAATGCTCAAAATGAGACATCCTACTAAAAATGGGGTAGTACAACAACTCAACATCACCACTCAAGGTTCTGGGATAGTACTAAACAGACTACACCGGAAGTACTCAAAACTGGGGTATGACTCTGATCAACCAATCCTATGGAACTACGGAGTAGTAACACGTGATCCTGATAGACGGAAAAGAAGCCTATTTCCTTAACCCCGTCGGAAAGATAGGATGACTCAGATCAGAAGGCCATGAGGTAAGGAGTAAAAAGAGCCTTACGTTCCATCCCACAATCAATTCCCTTATATAACTAAAGAATTTCTAGACTCAACTTCGACCAGTATGGCTTGGTAATCCTACAGGCAGTCTGGCTCTCATACCAAAGCTGTCAGGACCCCGACTCGATGCCACATCGATCTAGCATGTAACACCTCATATCGCTTTGCGGCCTCACGCACGGTATCCCCACGGGTGTCGCCTTACCTTTGCCCGGGACCGTTTGCGCATTTTGGCACACGTATATGATGGTGTCGCTAGCATCCATATGATAAAGAGCCCGGGCTGACATGGCTAGTCGTAAACCCAAAGTGGCACTAACTTACAGGGACAGGCATCCATGACCCAGCATCGAACGTGTCGGTCATCAGCGAGTGAATCCAGGCTGTAGCACTGGGCTAACAGGACTCCGGTGAACCAGGCTGTAGCGGGCTAGCAGGACTCCGGTATTCATCGCGTGACATTTCCCCGAAGGGACAGACACAGGATCGAAGAAGGACACATGCCGGCCTGCCTAAGTGTTCCGGAGCAGTAGCAAGCTACCAGGGCTCAGTGGAAGCACTAGGAGACATTTCCCGGTAAGAGAGGCTACTAAGAATAAACAACTAGATAGTCAGATCCCACACATAGCAATACACATTACACGTACGCATAACATGCAAGTATGTGCTGTGCAACATGGCATCACAGCATAACTCAACAACTCATATAGATAAAGGCTCAGAAGAGCCGTCATAGCATATATTGCAAACAGGGGTCACAAGACCCATCATACAGAGCATACAAGCAACAAGCGGAAGCATTACATGTCTGGGTACAAACATCTACAAAAGAAAAAGGCTGAAGAGCCTGACTATCTACAACATCCGATCAAGATCGTAGCTGAGGTACTAGCTACTAGTCGAAGTCCAAGAGAACCCTAGTAAGACCGAAGTCTCCGCTACAAAAACATAAATAAAGCAACATGAGTACAAAGGTACTCAGCAAGACTTACATCAGATCCTATCATACATGCACTTGTATCAAGAGGGTAACGTGGGGTTTAGTTGCAGCAAGCCAGCTTTGACTCTGTGGCTATCCTGTTCTACGACTACCAGAAACTCTGGAGGTGAAACAACGTACATGAGTCCACTAATCACCACACAATACACTACTATGGATTCATCCCCGTCTCCCTACGAGAAGGCCATCCATAGCACTCACACTTGTCTTGAGCATTTTATAGTATCCACTTCAAGTTGTCTATGTACCATGTAAGCATCCAAGAAGTCCATAACCGCGGACCCGGCTATTCGAATAGATCATGTTAACCCTGCAGGGGTGTACTTCTTCACACACGCTCTCGCCACTTACCGCCATGTACACGTCATGTATCTCGGCAACCTTCAAGCGGAAGCCTGGCGAGGGTGTCGGCCACGACCTGACTAACCACACAAAACTCTAGTCCAGGTTTATCGCCTATTCGGGTTCCATCCGCAAGGAGATCCGGCCGGGGTGTCGCTTACGGCCCCAAACGATGTGTACAGGGTTCCCGAGCCCACCAACCGGGTGCCACTCGGTACATCAGGCCACGTGTGCCTAGTCTGTCCCAAGCCCACCCTGCCGGGTGCCACTTGGTAGAAAAATAGCACTACCTACAAACACCAGAAACTAGTTGCGACTCCTGGACAGAGATCAAGTTGGTTAATAAGTCGAGAGGGCTTGGAGCGCCCGGAGCCCAATGTGTGGTAGTATCGAGTCATTGGACAACATACACAGAACTCAGGGCTTAAGGACGGTTCCAGTGAGACAACCCACCATGTACTCCTACATGGCCTCTCACCGCTACCTTTACCAAATCGTGTTCATACACTTCACTCTCAGCATCAGAACATATCGTGACACTCCAATTCATTCCCAATGAATCAGACCTGACACAACTCTAAGCAATAGCAGGCATAGCATGGTAGGAACACATCAGTGGCTTCAATCAACTCCTACACATGCTAGTGGGTTTCAACTATTTACTGTGGCAATGACAGGTCATGCAGAGGAATGGGTTCAACTACCGCAGCATAAAGTAGCAGATGAATCGTTGTTGTCCTAATGCAATAACTGAGAGCAGGAGCGAGAGAGTAGGGTTTTATCGAAATGAACAAGGGGGTTTGCTTGCCTGGTAAAACAACAAGGAAGGCACTGCTTCACGGACAGGTACTCTGGAACGTCTCCGGAGTAGGACCTATCGAGAAGGACGGTGCCGGCAATCAAAACACAATCATATGCAACAATATGATGCATGAACATGGCATGTAGATGTGATGCTGTTTGAGCTAATGCATCTAGTAAACATTTGGTTTGAGTCCATTTGAACCAAAGGTTCAAATGCATTTCTAAATTAAGTCTCTTATATATGCCATAATGTGTTTTCCCATATTCAGCATGTATAAGTTTGTTTTTCATGCATGAAACTAGTACAGATGGAAAGATGGCATTTTTCTGATAATTCTTCATATATAAATTATTTCAATCTGAGCTACGGTTGAATTGATATGAATTTTTGAAGTTTAACTCAATTTCTGGATTTTTCTGATTAAATTTAAATCCAGAATTTATATACTGCGCCAGCATGACGTCAGCACGACGTCAGCGGGTCAACGCGGCTGGTCCGGGTCAAACCTGACGTGTGGGACCCACACGTCAGTGACAGGGGGGTTAACAG
>NC_041392.1:581114303-581118195 GCF_002162155.2 Triticum dicoccoides | reverse complement strand
GGTCAATCCCGCCGGAGTTTAGCCGCCGGCGAGGCCCAAGACGGCGGAGGGGCTCGGGATCGCCGTTCCGGCGACCATTCGGGCGGCGGAGACCACCCACGCGAAGCCCAGACTCGCGCGCGTCTAGGGGTTCATGCGGGAGGCTGCGGGGGCGACGGAGCTCGCCGGAGCAGAGCTCGGGGCGGCGGCCGGAGTTCGGGCGCGAGCGGGATCGGGCTGCGGGGCACGGGGAGGCCACCTGAGGGGCCCGGCGGCACCCTCGTGGCACCAGGAACGCGGAGGGAGGCTTGGTTTGGGCGGAGGCGGGCCGAGGCGGCGGCGGCGACATGGACAGCGGCGAGGGGCTTCGGCCGTGGTGGGGAGCGGCGCTACGGCACGGGAACGGGAGGGAGAAGAGAGGGGAACGGTGGAGGAGCTCACTGGAAGGTCGAAGCGCAGCTCAGTGGGCCTGGAGACGACCTAGACGGCGCGAATCGAAGACGAGGTCACCGGCGGCCGAAGGTTGAAGAAGAGCTCGAAGTCGACGCTGCAGGGCTTCCGGCGGGGCGTGGTTCGGTGAGGGGGGTCGAGGACGACGTCGCGGAGCTCGTGGGCACAACCGAGGGGCGAGGGGGTGGCTGTGGCCGTGGTGGTTCTCGTCGGCGGCGGCGGCCGCGTTCGGTGGAAGTGAGGGGGAGCCAGAGGAGGGGAGGAGGGCGAGGGAGAGTGAGAGCGGTGCGGGGCAGCTGCGTGGCTTCGTCCGGGGCATCGAGGGCGAGAGAAGGAAGCAGGAGGTGGCCAGCAGGGGGGGAGGTGGCGCGCGCGCGTGCCGGCGAGCGTCGAGCACACGCCCTCGTCCTTCTGTCCGAGGAGGGGGACGACAGAAGGCAGCGGGGGTGGGCTGGGCCGCCAGCTGGAGATGGGCCAGGTAAGTGGCCCAGGTAAGTCTCTCTCCCCTTTTCTGTTTTCTTTTCTAATTTTCTGACATTTGTTTGATTTAATAACTATATTAAATCATTTAATTTTATTATGCCAATTTTTGCAGGAGCTAGATATATTATTCCAGAGCTCTTTTATAATTGGCATAATTTTTGGACCATATTTCATATATATAGAAATATATTTCCAATGCAAATATTTATCGAATTAATCCAAATGGCCAAAATAAATATCCATGAGCTCCTAAAAATATTGTTTTGATTTTTATCTCTGTCCAATATTTTGAGAGGGCAACATGAGCATTTTCTTGGACCCTTTTGGAGAAATTTTTATTTGGGTCATTTTCAAAAATGATTCTGAGGGTTCCACCAATCCTCATTTCAAATTTAAATGAAATTTAAATATGATGCACAAATGGTTAGCTAGCCTAGGTCATACCAGACTAGGGATGTGACAACCAGCACATGGTGGAGGGATACAACAACGCGACATAGCGATATGCTACATCAACATCGGAGAAAACCTCTGAAGTCAGGCAGCTGTCGGTGAAGGAAAGCCTGGTGGTGCTCAAGGGAAGGAGGCTGCATGCCGTGGCGGCTCTCGTGTACCAGCTGATCTCCAAGCGGAAGAAGAGGTCCACGTGCAGGAGTATCACCCCCAACCTCAGGCCACACAAGACCTGGTGGCATCTCCGTCCTGCGCGGGTAAGGAATGAACGAAGGAAGAACCGCCGCGGTACCCAGTGGACGCATCCGCTCCAGAGTGTCGTAGTGGCGGGCACGCGTGGCGGACAACTCAACAGTCAGAGCTCGAACAGTGCGATCCAGAACCTCAACGTATCAAACCATATACAGAGGGTCGTACCGAGGACTCACGTAGGGGGTACACACAGCAGCGTACCACCTAGTATCATCCCCAATTGGTGGGTACGAGAAGTATCTGAACCCAGTCTCCTACAAGCGTGGATGCTCTCTACGGAGGCTGGTGATAGCAACATAGGCAACCTCCTGTACTGCCATCTCGATAGTCACTCCAATACCCTCAAAGGTATGCAACTCGTGGGAGGAGTTGTTCTGCCGATCATAGATATCAACCTTAGCATGATACATCTCCTGGTTGAACTTGCGGTAGAGCTCGTACACAGTGTACTAAGGATACTAGCGATATCCCAGCAGGGTCAAGAGGTTAACCAGAATGGCCGGGAACCCAGGCGTATCGATCGCCATGGTCTGGCAAACGATCTGCGTTGCGGGATGCATCTAAAACAAGGAAGTTCAAGGATGTCAAATGATGATGCAAGTATTATTCCAAATACAATTCAAAGAAATTGTTGTAGATAATCTAGCTCTCCAGGTGAATGTGATTACGAGATCGTAATGTTGGAGTTAGTAAAATCATTTAACCCGAGTGGAAGAGAGATCAGAGTCCCGGAGTATAGACGAGGAGTAAAAGATCCTAATACCACCAAATGGCGACGTGGGCCGATAAGCCACACAGCCATGTTAGTAAATCAGTTTTTCCGAAGACTAGACTCAACTTCGGCCAAGGAGTTGGAAAGGGGGATCCTACAGGCAGTCGGCTCTGATACCAACTTGTGATGCCCCCGATTCAATCGTACACTAATCATACACGCAAACGTGTACGATCAAGATCAGGGACTCACGGGAAGATATCACAACACAACTCTAAACACAAAAGAAAGACATACAAGCTTCATATTACAAGCCAGGGGCCTCGAAGGCTCGAATACAAAAGCTCGATACACAAGCGAGTCAGCGGTAGCAACAATATCTAAGTACAGACATAAGTTAAACAAGTTTTTGCCTTAAGAAGGCTAGCACAAACATCAACGATCGAAGAGGCAAGGCCTCCTGCCTGGGACCTCCTAAATACTCCTGGTCGTCGGTGGGCTCCACGTACTAGAAGGAACCCTCTAGGTAGTAGTAGTAGTCGGCAGGGGTGGCATCTGGCTCCATGGATCCATCATCTGGTTGCACCAACCGGAAAGAAGAAAGAAGGGGGAAAAGGGGGTAGCAAAGAAACCGTGAGTATTCATCCAAAGTACTCGCAAGCATCAGATCTATACTAAGTATGCACTGGTATCAAATGGAAGGTTTGTATCGGTGGACTGAACTGCAGAATGCCAGAATAGAGGGGAAGGCCTAGCCTGTCGAAGACTAGCATCTTCAAGCAGCTCCAAGCATCTTGCAGCATGTAGAAGAGTAAAGAATAGCAGTTTATAATTAACAAACATGTTGTAGCATTAATGCCCAGAGATCCTTCCTCGGCTCCCTACGAGAAAGCAATCCCGGAGCCACATATTCAAGTATCCATTCATAGTTGTATAAGATCATGATATAAGTCTGAACGTCCGTTACCGTGGACACGGCTATTAATAGATAATCTTTCCTGCAGGGGTGCACCACATTTTCCAACACGCTCGATCACTCTGGCCGGACACACTTTCCTAGGTCATGCCCAGCCTCGGAAGATCAACACGTTGCAACCCTACCTAGGCTCAGCAGAGAGGTCCCCGCCGGTCCACTTCCTAAGCACTCTGGGGTCTGGGCCCATCGCCCGTTGCACTCCGGGTCGTTGCGTGCAGGGCGGGTCCAGGCTCCACCACTACAGGATGGTGCCGGCCCAGCCGTGCCGCACTTTTGAACTGGACGTCTGACAAACCTTTGGCTGATACCACGACGTCGAGGCCCATAACTATTCTCGTGTGGTGGTTGGTGCATGAAGGCCAGAGGCTAACTCAGAACAAATACCCAAACCTGTTAGTGCATTATTAAAAGGCACGAACCGGCACTAAAGGGGTGGTGGCAGGCTGGCGTCAGGCCGGGGCCCCACGATCACCTTTAGTACCAGTTCGTGGCACGAACTAGTACTAAAGGTCTCACGAACCGGTACTAAAGGGGTCTAACCTATAGTGCCGGTTCGTTCCACGAACCGGTACTAAAGGTCCCATTTT
>NC_041392.1:581110911-581113992 GCF_002162155.2 Triticum dicoccoides | reverse complement strand
TCACCTTTTCAGTTTAAAAAAATAAAAGAAGCTAATGGAAATGTCAAAAAAATAAAAGAAAATAAGTTTCTCATGTGATATGTTGTCTAGTTGTTGGGAAAATTTGCAAATGTGAATTTTGACTTTATTTGCAAAATCTCTCTGAAATTTGTAAAAATGGGCATAACTTTTGCATACTAACTCGGATGAAAAAGTTTTTTATATGAAAAATCATCTACTCGAAAAGTTACATCTGAATTTAAAGAAAAGTCGTTCAGTGTCACAGTTGCTGGCTGCTGGTTCAAGTTGGGGCGAGGAAACTGAGCTATCACTCCTTCCATGAACTGGCGTTTCAGCTCAAACTGTTGGATCATACCAGCCATGTATTCAGGCGGTGGTGGGTCGTTGCCACCACGACCACGACCAGCGGGTCTAACCATCCTGCTAACATGTAACATGGGTAGTTGAGCATGAAGAAATTTGCAAAGATAATGATCCATTCATGATGAAACATGCAAACTGAAAGAAGTTCGATAGATACTACATAGTAGCCAAACACGACATACTGATCCATACATAAGTTCGGTTACAAGCCATAAGTAGTAGTTAAGAAATGAAAGGTAGTCTAGACCAACTAGGTGGTGCACCGGCACACAGTGGAGGGATACAACAACGTGACATAGTGATATGCTACATCAACGTCGGAGAAAACCTCTGAAGTCAGGTAGCTGTCGGTGAAGAAAAGCCTGGCGGTGCTCAAGGGAAGGAGGCTGCATGCCGTGGCAGCTCTCGTGTACCAGCTAATCTCCAAGCGGAAGAAGAGGTCCACATGCAGGAGTATCACCCCCAACCTCAGGCCACAAAAGACCTGGTGGCATCTCCGTCCTGCGCGGGTAAGGAATGAACGAAGGAAGAACCGCCGCGGTACCCAGTGGACGCATCCGCTCCAGAGTTTCGTAGTGGCGGGCACGCGTGGCGGACAACTCAACAGTCAGAGCCCGAACAGTGCGATCCAGAACCTCAACGTATCAAACCATATACTGAGGGTCGTACCGAGGACTCACGTAGGGGGTACACACAGCAGCGTACCACCTAGTATCATCCCCAGCTAGTGCGTATGGGAAGTATCTGAACCCAGTCTCCTGCAAGCGTGGATGCTCTCTACGGAGGCTGGTGATAGCAACATAGGCAACCTCCTGTACTGCCATCTCGACAGTCACTCCAATACCCTCAAAGGTATGCAACTCGTGGGTGGAGTTGTTCTGCCGATCATAGATATCAACCTTAGCATGATACATCTCCTGGTTGAACTTGCGGTAGAGCTCATACACAGTGTACTAAGGATACTAGCGATATCCCAGCAGGGTCAAGAGGTTGACCAGAATGGCCGGGAACCCAGGCGTACCGATCGCCATGGTTTGGCGAACGATTTGCATTGCGGGACGCATCTAAAACAAGGAAGTTCGAGAATGTCAAATGATGATGCAAGTATTATTCCAAATACAATTCAAAGAAATAGTTGTAGATAATCTAGCTCTCTGGGTGAATGTGATTACGAGATCCTAATGTTGGAGTTAGTAAAATCATTTAACCCGAGTAGAACAGAGATCAGAGTCCCATAGTATAGACGAGGAGTAAAAGATCCTAATACCACCCAATGGCGACGTGGGCCGATAAGCCACACAGCCATGTTAGTAAATCATTTTTTCCAAAGACTAGACTCAACTTCGGCCAAGGAGTTGGAAAGGGGGATCCTACAGGCAGTCGGCTCTGATACCAACTTGTGACGCCCCCGATTCAATCGTACACTAATCATACACGCAAACGTGTACGATCAAGATCAGGGACTCACGGGAAGATATCACAACACAACTCGAAACACAAAAGAAAGACATACAAGCTTCATATTACAAGCCAGGGGCCTCGAAGGCTCGAATACAACAGCTCGATACACAAGCGAGTCAGCGGTAGGAACAATATCTGAGTACAGACATAAGTTAAACAAGTTTTTGCCTTAAGAAGGCTAGCACAAACATCAACGATCGAAGAAGCAATGCCTCCTGCCTGGGACCTCCTAAATACTCCTGGTCGTCGGCGGGCTCCACGTAGTAGAAGGCACCCTCTAGGTAGTAGTAGTAGTCGGCAGGGGTGGCATCTGGCTCCATGGATCCACCATCTGGTTGCATCAACCGGAAAGAAGAAAGAAGGGGGAAAAGGGGGTAGCGAAGAAACCGTGAGTACTCATCCAAAGTACTCTCAAGCATCAGATCTATACTAAGTATGCACTGGTATCAAATGGAAGGTTTGTATCTGTGGACTTAACTGTAGAATGCCAGAATAGATGGGAAGGCCTAGCCTGTCGAAGACTAGCATATTCAAGCAGCTCCAAGCATCTTGCAGCATGTAGAAGAGTAAAGAATAGCAGTTTATAATTAACAAACATGTTGTAACATTAATGCCCAGAGATCCTTCCTCGACTCCCTACGAGAAAGCAATCCCGGAGCCACATATTCAAGTATCCATTCATAGTTGTATAAGATCACGATATAAGTCTGAACGTCCGTTACCGTGGACACGGCTATTAATAGATAATCTTCCCTGCAGGGGTGCACCATGTTTTCCAACACGCTCGATCACTCTGGCCGGACACACTTTCCTGGGTCATGCCCAGCCTCGGAAGATCAACACGTCGCAGCCCTACCTAGGCTCAGCAGAGAGGTCCCCGCCGGTCTACTTCCTAAGCACTCTGGGGTCTGGGCCCATCGCCCGTTGCACTCCGGGTCGTTGCGCGCAGGGCGGGTCCAGGCTCCACCACTACAGGATGGTGCCGGCCCAGCCGTGCCGCACTTCTGAACTGGATGTCTGACAAAGCTTCGGCTGATACCATGACGTCGAGGCCCATAACTATTCTCGTGTGGTGGTTGGTGCATAAAGGCCAAAGGCCAACTCAGAACAAATACCCAAACCTGTTAGTGCATTATAAAAGGCACGAACCGACACTAAAGGGGTGGTGGTAGGCTGGCGTCAGGCCGGGGCCCCACGATCACCTTTAGTACCAGTTCGTGGCACGAACCAGTACTAAAGGTCTAACCTTTAGTACCG
>NC_041392.1:581081564-581110527 GCF_002162155.2 Triticum dicoccoides | reverse complement strand
TTAAAAAAAAAGAAAATAATGGAAATGTCAAAAAAGTAAAAGAAAATAAGTTTCTCATGTGATATGTGGTCTAGTTGTTGGGAAAATTTGCAAATGTGAATTTTGACTTTATTTGCAAAATCTCTCTGAAATTTGTAAAAATGGGCATAACTTTCGCATACTAACTCGGATGAAAAAGTTTTTTATATGAAAAATCATCTACTCGAAAAGTTACATCCAAATTTAAAGAAAAGTTGTTCAGTGTTACAGTTGCTGGCTGCTGGTTCAAGTTGGGGCAAGGAAACTGAGCTATCACTCCTTCCATGAACTGGCGTTTCAGCTCAAACTGTTGGATCATACCAGCCATGTATTCAGGAGGTGGTGGGGCGTTGCCACCACGACCACGACCAGCGGGTCTAACCATCCTGCTAACATGTAACATGGGTAGTTGAGCATGAAGAAATTTTCAAAGATAATGATCCATTCATGAAGAAACATGCAAACTAAAAGAAGTTCGATAGATACTACATAGTAGCCAAACACGACATACTGATCCATACATAAGTCCGGTTACAAGCCATAAGTAGTAGTTCAGAAATGAAAGGTCTAGAGCAACTAGGTGGCGCACCGGCACACGGTGGAGGGATACAACAAATTTTTTTCCAAAATTTTCAAAATAAAATTTCAAAAAATACCTTTAGTACCGGTTGGTAACACCAACCGGTACTAAAGGTCCCCCGTACCAGGGCGTGAGCTCACGCCACGTGGTGGCACTTTAGCGCCGGTTCGTGCCGAACCGGTACTAAAGGGGGGGGCCTTTAGTGCCGAAACGTTAGTGCCGGTTCCATAACCGGCACTAAAGGCCCTTACAAACCGGTACTAATGGTCCGTTTTCTACTAGTGGTCTTTTCTTTTTTGTATTCATCAACACTGCGTCAGAGTCTGAAATACCCATGCATAAAAAAACAATAGTGTGAGTATGGGTGAAGTGTGTGCACAAGTAGTATAGTGTAAAGGTAGCAGATAGCAGGTCGGTGAGAAGTAAATGACGAGAGACATAAGATAGCTCTACAACATGCATGGCACACGAAATTACTAGATTCTAGGATTTTGAAATATGAGCACAGGGATGGCTGGGAAATGCAGATGTTCCTCTAGCACACCACAAGATGTGGTCCTATGAAAATAACAGTCGACTGAAAACAAATAGGTCAGTCCATTTTTTCTGCACCATCCGATGTACAAAGAACGGGCAGATCGCCTTCATCTACCTCCAGCCAGTCAGTGTTACGATCTTCCTCGAAACACCAGCGACCACCGGCTCAGTCTCCTGCCTCCAACCTCCCCTCGACCTCACCGCACCACCGTGCTTGGCACCGCCCCGGCCATCCCTTCAAGCCCCGCCGACCTCCATATCGGGCGCAAGCAGCTCCTTCCCCCCACACCCCTATGATAGACACCGATGCACCGCTTCCCCGGCGAACAGGCAGACTAGGTGCTCCGCATGCCTAAGCGGGTGCTGCTTCCTTTAATTGCGATTCGACTGACCCTGAATTGAAATCTAGGCAGGCTACTGACCTCTAGCAAAGGTGAAATAGTAAATGGGAGGAAACCTTGTGCATTTAGTATCACAAAGAAGATGCAATACGAAGCGCTCAACTAGTTTCTTTCATGGGATGAATACACTGTGAGCAGAGATGTAAGATTTGCACAAATAAGCTTAGAGGAGTACCTCTTTCTGCTGGCAGTGATGTGTCCTCCTTCTGTTTTTTCAACGATCTTGTTGTGGTACGCTGGAAACGAGAAGTTGTGGAGGATGGTGGAGCCTTGGACGAACTCATGGCCAAGTTGTTGAGTGTGGTGCGGTGGCCGTCTATCGGCGGCGGGCAACCAGATCCGAGGCGGTGAACGATGGCGTAGCGGGAACAGCTCCGGTGCGGTGGACGGTTGCGACAGTGGAGCGGCAGCGGTGAGGCGCAGGATGGTGTGGTCGAAGTGGTTCTGGTACGACGCACGTCGGCGTGGGCATCATGGAGGCAGCTCTGCCTCGACTTCAGCTGCTAAGTCCTTGAGGGCGTTGCGGTTGCGTTGGATGAAGACGTCGGTGTACCGGCTCCGGCGTGATGGAGGAGGGCGGCGGTGGATTGGGCATGATGGGGTGGAGGACGGAGGAGGCTGGGGTTTCGCGGCTGGTGGAGAGGGACTTTTGGCGCCCACGAAGTATGAATGGGGAAACACAGGGAGGGGGGACCAAGAGTGAACAATGTTTTGGTTTGGGACGCGGTTGTTTGAAATTTGGGGAAAGTCACAAACTTTGCCCCCATCTAAAATTTTGGACATATTGCGGGTTGGGAGTAGGACAGTAATCTCAGGTGTCCCAAATGGTGGGCGGGATAGATTTTGGCCGAGCGCATGGTGTTTAGGCGCCCACGGCGTATGAATGCTTCTCAGAGGTGGTTGAGACTGGCGTCTTGGTGAAGTTACAAACCTACCCCGGTTTAGACCTTTGGACATCGGGCCGATTGGCTACACGTGCCAGAGTCAGGACAGTAATTTCCTACCACCAAACATTAGTCTTGCGCGGTTTCGGGTGACCAGAGGCTTATTTGGCGCTTCGTTCAATATTTGGGAGTAGAAACATTAACGTTTTCGGTTCTCTTGAACTGAACTTTCAGGATTTGTCAAACTTCACAAATTTTTACACTTGAAAATCCTAAAACTACGATTATTTTCGAATGGATGGGGTACATTTGAATACACATTGTACATGAGTATATATTAAAAAAATATGCAACTTACCTTAGTTCATGCATGGTTCCAGATATAATCTCCTTGGTTGCAAAAAATATTTAGACATGCGTATGAATATATAGCATGTTCAAATGCACAACAAAGATTGATGCCCCCTTTTAGATCTAATTTACAAATGCCATTATCTCGGGTTCAAATAGATGAATGCACTTCCTATGAATTCGAATCTTCGAAACTGCCTTTATGTTGAATTCAACATGTATTCCATTTCGTAGCTAGCAATTTGGAATGTATCCACGTAAGGACAAATGTATAAAGTGCTTCAAACTAACAACATGGAGTGCACTAATTAATGTTTATATATGAATTGCAAAAGCAATGCATTGCCTGTATTTCAAACCGCTCTCACTCTATGGATCGATAATATGAAATAAACACATGCACATGTTAGAATTCAATTGAGTATGGGTGTCTAATAGACCAATTTTCGTTCATACGCAAATTGCAAAATTCATGATCTCATCCAAAAATAATAATGCCATTTATATTTTAATTTAATGTGTAGAACCGCCTTTTACACGTTGATGCACGGTGCCTCGGCCCGTTCTCACAAACGTGCTATATATCTTTCTAACTAACGCATAAGTGCAAACACTTTATATACATCGGCATTTCTCTTTCACACATGCTCACAATCCCTCCCGGGGTGTCGGCGTGTCTGACGCACACAGTCTCTATGTATCTCTCTCTCTCTCTCTCTTCTGACTACTATGTACCACTCTTTTCACTAATCTCAGTTGGAAAACACTATTTCTCTCACATGCATATATACACACGCACGGTCTCTACTAGCCCTCTATACGCACATATATGTGCCTACGTGTCTCCCGCACGCACATTATCTTTAGGCCTCTCTCGCATGCATCCCCCCCACAGACACACCCCTCTCTTAGTAGTTGGCAGATATGAATCCATCAAATCATTCGGTAGGATATCCCTGACTGTTGGACTGGACGGTAATACGAGGCAAGGTATTACCCAAGTTCGGACCCTTGCAGTTGAGGAAAAAGCCTACTCCTAGTACTGTATATTAGTGATAGGGGTGTGTACAAAGTACACGTGAATACCAGTCATTGTGCGTGTGTGTATACTATCGACGAACTAGCCCCCAGGCTTCTATAACATACTCGGGGCCTAGGGTTACAAATCATATATAGTCGGCTTATCACCAGTGGGGATAGAGTCCTCCCCGACTCTGGTAGCTTCGTGTTGTACGCCGAGTCCTCCACATGGGACTTCGTATAATGCGTCACGGTCAAACCTATGTGGCGCAGGATGGAACCGACCCATGAGTCCTCATGTTGACCTACCACAACTAGAAATGGTGTGCCCATCACACCACACACGCAATCGGCCACTAAGAAAATATGCATATACAATAGTACAATGTTATACATGAATGTAAATTGCATGGTGCATCCAAAAATATTTGTTCTGCATTGTGAATGTTTATATTTTCTCCTAAAATATTAGTCACGGGAAAGAGAAACGAAGGGCATATCTCTCCTTGTCTCCACCGGACACCCCCTCTTTCTACACCACTTTCACGTACGCACACAAACTATCTCTCGGCCCTCAAAAAGTATGCATTCCCATGACACATTCACGTGTGACGGTCACTGTATTTTAAGCGAAAGCATTATACAGTCCGTGGACTTCAGAATATGCTCATTACGGTCACCGTATATATTCTCGTGGTGATCATACGGTACTAGCTCATGATACGTCTCCGTATTTTGTTGATGACACTGATAGACATTGTATTTGATGCATGCTCTGTATTTTGTTGACGACACTTGTGGTCATTGTATTTGAAGCGAAAGCATGATATGGTCACTAGACTTCAGAATAAGCTCATCACGGTCAGCACATACATTTTTTGGTGATATCCAACCTGTGGTTGGATGGTTAGGAAGACAGTGGTTTCTCGAGCCCACCAAGATTGAAGTCCTGGTGCTCACATTTATCCTGGGTTAATTTCAGTATTTTTCCGGCGATATGCATTCAGTGGGAGGAGACGTTCCACTCGACTACGAGGCACCTATGGTGACTTCGTAAAATCTCAAGATCATATGTTGGCTTACTCTCTCGAAGGTGCTCATAGGGGTAGGGTCTGCGTGTGTGCGCTTATAGCGGTGAGTGCTTGCACGTATATATGAGCGCTTGCGTATGTACCATGTTAAAAAAATACATGTCGTGATTATACGATCACTGGCTCACCAGTACAACTCCGTATTTTGTTGATGACCAATCAATTGACCAGTCAAACGTTCCACGTGGTGCAACTAGTGTTGCACCATTGGGGCGCGTAACCGTGGGGCCCACCTGTCAAAGCGTATATGAAAGAAAGAAATGGTAATTTGAGTCTGTACTATGTTAATAAAATACATTTTAGGGTGATCACATGGTCACTGGCTCACCATACAGCTCCATAATTTGTTGATGACACGATCAATTGACCAGTCAAACGGTCCACATTCAGCAGCGCACATTACCATAGGGCCCACCCTTCAGCGCGTATATGAAGCACAGAAATGGTAATACATTAGTTGTCGATGGGGATTCGAAGTCGTGAGACCTCTGGTTGGCAGTCGCCGGCGGTGGGGGCGTGATGATCGGGCGATGGCGTGGGGATCGCCGGAGAAAAAGCTCGGCGCGGGGGGCCTAGAGGGATGGCCGGGGCGGCGGCGGACCGGCGGTGGGGAGTGGTTTTGGGGCAGGCGGGGCGGCGTGGCCGCGCGGGCCGGCCGCGGGTGGCGACGGCCGGCGTTTCGGCTGGCGGTGGCTGGCCGCTCTGGGGGTGGAGGTTGAAGATAAACTGCAGGCCCTTAATTTCGTATCCAATGGCTGGAAAATCTACTGACCAGAGATGAAAAAGTCAGTCGACTGACGTGTAGCCTCACCCCACACGTACACATGCACGCACGCAACACACACGCGCATGCAGGCATGCAACACTGACACGTACACATAACGAACACACGCACGCATGTATGCGTGCAACACTGACATGTACACATGCACTCACGAACACACGCACATATGCACACATGCATGCAACACTGAAATGTATACATGCACGCAGGCAACACTCCACACCTGCATGCACACCGCACACGACGCAAAACACACGCTCAACCTATACGTGCATGCACTGTTTGTTAAGGACATGGATTGTTATGGGTATTAATCAATCTTATCTTTTTTTTTGCAAGGTTTAGTCAATCTTATCTGTGATAAGTAGAACATTGATGTTTGCAGCGGTCTTTATGAATTACAACATATCGAATGGGCTATCAACGTATATATGAAAATTTTAAAATTCTCTTACATTATATAGTAGGCTTATCTAGATTAAATAGATTACGTCACACTCAATGAACAATCATCCGTTTATGAAATGCCTGCTTCTGACCGCCCTGGCCCACCAAAAGTTCTTGTGTCATGCGCTGCCTGCATTGGGTCACTGACATGCAGGCCATGTACCCAAAGAACCCACACGTCAGTGGAAGAACGGCGCAGTGTCGTACGTCAGATTCGAGGGCGCCACTTGATGCATGCCCAGCTGAACACGCCTCCTTGCAGCATTCAAACGCCTCCATGAAACCCGTGTGGAAGCCTAGAAACCCACTCCAGACACATGTCCGTTTAATCGAGGCCAAGCTCCCCACGTCCGCCATCTATTTAATCTCCTATTTAATCGAGGCCAAACATCGGTCAAGAATCGCATCCCTCCACCGCTCCCCTATCTCCTCCCTCACAATTTTGTCCACTCTTACAATGGCTTACGAAGAGTAGTTATCCCGCATCCAAGCCGTCTAGGTGGCCCACCAAGCCCACCGCATACGAGCTATGCAGCTCGCGATCCACCTCCCTTCCCTCGCCCGACGGAGCAAGTTGCCGCCGCAAGCTGCCGCGTGGTTTAGCAACTCGCCGCTCCAGGACAGCTCGACGAGGAGTAGTGCACAAGCGTCGTCACTGCCATCCACGCCGCCGCCTCGTACCGCGCCTCCCGTGTATGCGACCGCATCTCCCGTTTCTGTGGCCGAGACTCCCATGCCGGTGGCCGTGCCATGCAACCAGAGACAGAAGCCGGGTGCACGGAGAGCGACGAGTCGTTGTCCAGCGCCTCTGCATCTGCCGCCATCATCAAGGAGAAGTAGAACATGGGAGGCCGCTGCCGCTTGGGTCCCATGAAGGCCACCGCGGAGGTGACACCGGCGTACACAACAGGTGTCTTGCCGGATCCTTTTGTTGTGAGGACCTTCATCAACCCCGCATGGGCTCCACGGAAGTGGAGAAGCCCCCTTCCACCATCATCTTGGGCATCATCCAACCATATCAGTTGGGCAGCGGGGAAGCGAGCCGTCCTCCGCGCTGAAGCATATACCTCTGGGGCTCCCGGCAGTCCGGTGATCATGCTGCCGGACATGAGGAACACAAATGGGGGCGGGCGACCATTTAGGCCAGGTATTATATACCTGTGTTGTACAAAACTAGCACCACTTAGTTGATTTGAATGTAATGAAATCCTTCGTGTTTGTATGAAAATCTGGTATTTTATATGAATTCTGTCATTGTTTATGAGAAATATCAACGTGTTTGCATGAATTTTGTCCGGTTGGTTGAGTTGCTGTCAGAATGTGTGCGGCTACGGTTGGATGGCGTATTATGCGGGTCGTCGATCGGTCTACGGCTGGCTTGGGCAGCGTGGTGGGACAAAAAAAGCACAGCTCGTGCGAGCTCGTCTCCAACGTGTGCACTGGAGGATGCATAAACACCTGAGCCATTCCTCGTTCATCGGTGGCAAAGGCACTGGTGGACAAAAGGGTCGCCAATATTTTGTCTACCCCGGGCAAAATCCAAACAGCCCCTCCCAGCAGATTCAGATCCCTCCTCTTTCACCGTGAAATTTTGCCATGTGTTGTTTTCATGGACTAGCAAGATGCCCGTGCAATGCAGGGAACATCAATATGCATTTTTTTACAAAACACCTATTGTGATTGGCCCATACAGGAGTAATCCCATGTGTAAAAACTAATGATATGTCGAGAATTTTATCGAAAAAATGGTATCTCAAGAATTTCATCGAAAAAATGATATCTCTACTCCTATAAAAGACTCAGCTGGTGATGATGTCGTGTCTGCCATCCGTCATTTCTAACCAATAGATCTACATCTAATGTCTGCGAGGTAAGTTTGGCATTTTTGCAACAACTAGCAATGTGCCCGTGCATTGCAACGGATCCAAAGTAGAATAGTACTTGTTCACAAACTTGAAAGAAAACACTCTTGTTTTGATATACATATATACCACTAAAAATATATTACGTTTCACTCAAAATATATTTCTCAGGTTGTTTTGATGAGGCGAGGGAGGGATATGGTTGCTTTCAAGATAATAAGGGCTTTCTTCAAATTGGAGCAGAGAAGTGGGCTATTGTTGCAAAAATGCCACAACTTACTTCACAACCATTAGATGTAGATCTAATGGTTAGAAAGGATGGATGGCACACACCATCATCACCAACTGAGTCTTTTATAGGAGTAGAGATAGCCCACTTCTCTAATCCAATTTGAAGAAAACAACTTATTATCTTGAAAGCAACCACATCCCTCCTTCGCCTCATCAAAACAACCTGAGAAATATATTTTGAGTGAAACGTAATATATTTTTAGTGGTATATATGTATATCAAAACAAGAGTGTTTTCTTTTAGGTTTGTGAACAAGTACTATTCTAATTTGGATCCGTTGCAACACACGGGCACATTGCTATTCTCAAGAAAGATGAGAGATAAGGTGAGGAGGAGTGGGGATGGACGGTGCATTATGCCTAGGTTTGTATCTCTCTCACACACACCCACGTAGGTGGGGGACGTGCACGAAGAGAAGAGATGCACGCATGGCGCACGTACTCCCATCTCTTTCCCAACCACACCCGCGCAGGTACACGGTGGAGCTCATTTCTGTACGTCACGTGGTAATTTGACACGTGTACTATTTGTCCACTTGATGGAGGACCGTCTACCACGGGTGGACAAACAAATTGCGACTTGATGCGTTATGTTAAAAAAGAGGCAAACCATGTGGGGCCTACCTTAGAGGCAAGGTTCTATACACTCGAGATGCTTTGTACGTATTACTTTTGATGTGTCCCGTCAACTCATAGAACGAGGAGAAGCTTGCTTACTATGCCGTCTCCCCCGCCCACGGGCGCGGTGGCTCACAGGATGAGGTGAAGCTTGCTTACTACTCGTACTACTCATTGTATATTGGTTTATTGGTCCCCATTGTATATTGTCTCAAATTTTAACTGTAGATTGAACTAACAAAACGTTCATGCATGTTACCAAAAATTATATCATTGAAAACTATGTTGAAATAATAATCCAACGATATAATTTTTGCTGACATGCATTAATATTTTGTTAGCTAAATATTTGGTAAAAATTTGGCACGAACTACAAAGGTGACCTATAAACCAGGACGGAGGTAGTAGTACTATGCCTTACGCCCGCTCCCTCGCCCACGCGCGCGGTGGCTCGCAGGATGAGGAGAAAATTTTACTACTCCCTCCGTTTACTCCTCGTCCCTACCTTGGTTAGAAGGATTATCATATCGTTTGGAATATATGTCCTTAAGTAGTACTCCCTCCTTTCCAATTTATGGCTCAATTTCCTTGGAGTAGTATATAGGAGTAGTACTACTACAGCAATTCCATTGGAGTCCGTGGTGCAGCAAGCTACCCTATGCTATGTTACTAGTACTCCCTCCTTTCCAGTTTATAGCTCAATTTCAAATCTCTCCAACCAAGGTAGACGGTGAGTGGTGGAATTAATTTCATAGTTTGCACAAGTAATGTACGCTCATTTTTCTCAAGAAGTTATGTTTACCGAGGCATTAATTAGAACGAATGCATGCATGACCACTAAATTTCCATGAACTTCTACATGCATTGGTGAGTTTTCTCTTGCCAATGGTTGCATCGGGTGATTTAACGCACCTGGAAATTCAACATGTGATGGTACTACTACTACCATTAGAATTGAGACTTATAAAACAGAAGAGCGAATTTTTTTAGACGAGCCCTATAAACCGGAAAGGAGGGAGTAGTAAGTAGTATACTACCTCCATAGTGGGTACGTACTCTGTAAAATCAGATTTTCCCAAAACTAAGTCGCTCAACCTTTATTTACTTGTTTCCCTTCCTGCCTCGTTGCCTCGAATAGACTATGCTCAACTCCCCTGCCTGCCGCGCGGGAAAAGACCCGCCCTCACCATTTTTTAGTCTGGGTTTGTATCGATGGATCGTGCGAAGCAGCAAAAACCAAGCCGTGTCTTGTACTCCTCCGTTGACGCTCGCTTTCATGAATTCCGTACTTCCCCTGGCCAACATGCAGGACATATAGCAACCGGGTCGACGTGTCATGCACCAACTAACGGTGCAGAACAGTACGGGGACGCACCCCAGTCGTACCGCCCCAGTAGCAGTAATGAGCAATGAGACGTCAAATCACAATGTCGCACCTTCCTAGACGGACAAAGCAACCATTATTTCACACTTTGCTTTGGCATCATATCCTTCAAGAAAACCACGTAGTATTGCTTCTGTCATTGTTCTGCCTCAAGAGGGACACGCGCATCGCCTTCGTACATCATGACACATGGGACCGCATGATAGGCCATGCTCCCCCGCCCATCGCTCGGTAAAATCACCTCATTTTTACTACTTCCTCCGTATAGGTTTATAGGGCATGCACGTTGTTCTAGGCTAAGAATTTAGCTGCCTATATACGTGATGCATAGTATATGTTTAGAAACTACATCTGCTTAAGAATCGAATGATATACTTTTTGTGACATGGTAACTCATATTTAGTTAGTCAAATGGATGACCGAGGACTATGTGCGCGCCCTGTAAACCGAGATGGAGAGGGTAGTACAGTATGTATCTTTTTCGATCAATATAGTCGGGATTCACCGAGTAGCAAAACCAAGTGGTAGGCTGCTCCTGTCATGTCGGCGTAGCAACTCAAGCAGGTTCAGTCCACACAGGAAATGGTGACACACTTAACAGGACCCCTTTGGCCGACATGTGGCTCATCCACCATCTTGTTCCATGTGTGATGCACCAAATTACAGTTCGGAGCCACAGTTGGACTTGGAGGCACCCCGGTCGTAGCGCCGCAGTAGTAGTAAATGAGCGATGAGGGGTCAAATCACAAAGCCCCACCTTTCCTGCATTAAGTTGGATGGACGAAGCAACCATCATTTCATTCTAGGGCGCAAGAGCATAAAGAAAAGAGAAAACCTATGATGCGTGTGGTAGCTACATAGGGCACCCTAGGGTAGGGGCCTCCACTACAAATCCTTTTTTAAAGCGCGTCCACTACAAATCCGCTTCTCCCTGGTCCTCTTGAAGAAAACCGATGATGCATGCGGTGGTAGGGTTTGTAGGAGTACTACAGCTTGCGGGGTGTCGGTGTCAAAACCGGCGAATCTCGGGTAGGGGGTCCCGAACTGTGCGTCTAGGCCGGATGGTAACAGGAGGCAGGGAACACGATGTTTTACCTAGGTTCGGGCCCTCTTGATGGAGGTAAAACCCTACATCCTGCTTGATTAAAATTGATGATATGGGTAGTACAAGAGTAGATCTACCACGAGATCAAGGAGGCTAAACCCTAGAAGCTAGCCTACGGTATGATTATTGTATATGGAGTTGATTGCCTATGGACACCAACCCTCCAGTTTATATAGACACCGGATAGGGTTAGGGTTACATAGAGTCGGTTACAATGGTAGGAGATCTTGAATATCCGCATCGCCAAGCTTGCCTTCCACGCCAAGGAAAGTCCCATCCGGACACGGGACGAAGTCTTCAATCTTGTATCTTCATAGTCCAGGAGTCCGGCTGAAGGTATAGTCCGGCTACCCGAACACCCCCTAATCCAGGACTCCCTTAGTAGCCCCTGAACCAGGCTTCAATGACGACGAGTCCGGCGCGCAAATTGTCTTCGGCATTGCAAGGCGGGTTCCTCCTCCAAGTCCTTCATAGAAGATTGTAAACACCAAGAGTAGTGTCCGGCTCTGCAAAATAAGCTTCCACATATTGCCATAGAGAGAATAATATTAACACAAATCAAATCTGCTGACGTATTCCGCAGTGCGTCATCACACTACAGCCAAGTCCTTCACTCGAATCGTTTTCACTTTTCCACCTCAGCGTGTTTTGCGAGGCGGTTTCCTTGGCACGTCTTGTCAAAGCAGAGATCGTGTACCCCCCTTTTACGGGATTCTCATCAATACGGACGTGGGTAATCCAACCGCGCCACTTATCACGGCGCTTGGGAGGCAAGTGAGTTTTACTAGGCAGGTGGGGACGCACAACCGCATCCGCCCATATAAGGGGACAAGGATCCACCTTTTTAGCTACGCCTTCTTCCTCCTTTGCCTATCCATCTCCTGTGCACCCGAGCTCCAGCGCCCAAGCCCGCACTTCCCACCTCAACCTTCTCCAGCAATGTCCGGAGCGGGAGGCAAGTGGATGGTCTCCTCCGCCACGGAGGGCCAAGTCAATAAGCTAAGGAAGGCCGGATACCTGTCCATGGACATCGTGCACCGGCTTCCCGAAAAGCGGCAGCTTCTCCCCACCCCAAGGCCCCATGAGAGGGTAGTATTTCTCCCCCACTTCCTCCACGGACTGGGTTTTCCACTCCACCCATTTGTCCGGGGGCTCATGTTCTATTACGGCCTGGATTTCCACGATCTGGCCCCGAACTTCATCCTCAACATCTCGGTGTTTATCATCGTGTGCGAGGCTTTCCTCCGCGTCCGCCCTCATTTCGGCCTCTGGCTCAAGACCTTCAACGTCAAGCCCAAGGTGGTGCACGGCAGCCAGGCGGAGTGCGGAGGCGCCATGGCGGGCAAGATGGCCAACGTCCTATGGTTCGAGGGCTCTTGTGGAGACCCTAAAGGGGTGGCAATCCGGGTGGTTTTACATCGCCGAGCCACGCGATCCGAAATGGACCGCAGCCCCCGAGTTCCGATCCAGACCCCCATGCGGCTTATGTCCTGGAAAGAGACGGGCCTGTCGTGGGGTGACGAAAAAGAGGTGACCGGATTGCAAACATGCATCCAGTCCCTGGTGAACAAGCCAATCCAGCTTGTTAATGTAATCCAGGTTATGCTCGTCCGCCGGATCCTCCGTGCCAACAACGGGATTTTAATCTGTGGGAGTTCGACCCGGCGCAGCACCAAACCCTTAGCAGGCTCTTCTACACAACATACGAAGATGCCTGGAAGGTGCTATTCAAGGGCGCCGAGGCTCCCACATCTGCTTCCGAGGACTGCGGATATAGCTCGCAGCGTCACGCTAGCGAGGTAAGCTATCTTCACCTTTTACAGGATGTTAAGCTTTCTTCATAGTTTGACTCTATGCGGGATCTAAACTCCCTTACCTTTGACAGGCTTGGCGGGCGATATCCGGACCGATTAACTGTCCGGCTCCACTACCCGAGGACCCAGCCCCAGCTCTACTAGTGAAGCTGCTGGTTCCGGTGCCTTATGTGGTGCTGGAGAAGAAGGCCAAGAAGAAGAAGACCACGGGAACTCGAAAGAGTGCTCGTAACGTGGTGGTGTCGGACTCGTCATCCGACGAGTCTGAGACACCCTCTTCCCGTGAAAACGAGGAGGAGGAAGAAGAAAACTCACCCCCAGTGGAGGGAGGAGAGAAGAGGAAGGCCGCCCCAACGGGGCAGGCCGAGGGGTCTAGGAAAAGGAAGACCCCTCCGCCGAACTACTCCCCCGACGCCAAAGAGGGCGAAGAGGAGTGGCCAAACAGGGCCAAGCGTCCGGCAAAATCATAAGTTTGGACATCAGAGTAACTCATGATGTTCCTTTGTTGCATAAATTTCCCTAATGTTGAACGTAATTATGCAGCCCACCCCAGGCCGAATTCAATGAATCGTCGGGCGGCTCCCTGGACTCATCGGACGTGAACTCAGTTCCGCCCACTGTCTCCCCCCGCACTGCAGACGACGCCGAAGTGGCGTTGTGACTAGCTCCGGGGCAGGAGGAGGTGGTCCCGGAGGAGCCGCAAGGCAACCTCCCGGACTCCAGGAGTGAAGGGGATAAGGCCCCCCAGGGCTCCAAGTCCGGCTTTGTGCCGGACACCGCGCTAGAATCTTCCACAGTTCCGGACCGCGGTAGGCGAAATCCTTCCAAGAGGAGCAAGCCTTTTGAGCCGGCGGCCTCCGTCCAACCGGAGGTGCCGAACAATCTGCTGGAGGTGCTTGACGGCGCCTCCATCGACGAGGGGCACCGTACTATTATGAGTACGGTGATCCAGAAGGTTCAGTCTGCCAAGAGCGGACTGACTGAAGCTTGCGCTAGCCTTCTAACAGGCTTCGAGGTAAGTAAAAATATGTAAAAATATTACCGCATCGACAGTAGCCCCTGATGCTCTGTTTGGCATTCGGAAAGAAAAGCCGAATAGAGGATCTATTAAATTTCGCAGGAGTCTAACAAAAAAGAGTCAATATGCGTATGCAGGCTTCGCTGCTATCCACCGTCGCACTGACTGCGGAGGTGGGTGTCCTGAAGCAGGACCTCGAGCGGACCAAGCAAGAGCTCGGCCTTGCCAAGCGGCAGCTCGAGGAGAAAGAAGGTAAGAAATACCTTACAGAAGAAGTGCCTATAAAAAGGCGTGATTGCAAAACGAAAAAATAACAGGATTGTACTGCTTATTGTAGGGGCCACGACTGAGGTGGCGACCCTTAAGCAGGCGTTGTCTGAGGCCGAAAAGAAAACGGCCACGGAGCGCACCGAGCGAGAAAGACTTGGGGTTCAGGTCGGCGAGGTGCAGCAAGAGCTTCAGGCTCTTATGAAAAAACATGAGAGTTTGGAGCTTGAGTCAAAGGCGCAAGCATCCGAGCTCGCGACGGGCCTTGAGACTACCAAGTCTGCCAAGGCTGAAGCCCAAAAGGCCCTCCAAGAGTTGGAGTAGATGAGGATGATAGCAGCGGGTAAGGCATTCTTTATGCAAAGCAGAAATATAAAAGTAAACTACTTGTTACTTACCCGAATCCGGAGCTCTCCAGGGGCATTCGCAGATCTTCCCCGCAGCGTATCCACCGCCGCCGCATTCTACCGAGCTGAAGAGGGCAGCTCGACGGAGAAGGTTCTGGTCTTAGTATTCTGAGGCCGGACACCCTGTGCCTTTGAGCGACCAGCTGAAACAGCTAGTCGAGCTCCACAAGGAGGCCGAACAGGCCATGAAGGGCCTCATAGTTCGGCTGTGGCTCGGAGAGGCCCTGCCTGGGAGCTATTTCGGGCTGGTGCAGCGGCTGGTGGAGGCCTATCCGAGGCTCGAGGTCATCAAGCACTCCGTCTGCATCGAAGGTGCCCGTCGGGCCCTTGCCCGTGCAAAGGTGCACTGGGGTAAGCTGGACGGTGAGAAGCTTGTGAAGGACGGGCCGCCGCCGGGGAAGGAGCATCGCAAGCCCGAGAACTACTACATGGATGTTCTTGTAGGTTCCCGCCTTATGGCGGATGAATGTACCAAGGATGTGATTTTTGAATGAACTCGCTCGTGTTTATCCTGTGCGCTGAAAACTTGTTCATATGCGCTAAGCAATGCTTATTGAATTTAAAATATTACTTTCTGTGCGGCCGTTTATCAAAAATTGAGAGATGGCCAGTCGTCGGCTTCTGCCCCCATGCCACTAGTGCTGGGGTGTTCGGGATAAACCTGAGCGCTCTTTTTCCCATAGTTGGGTCCTTCGAGGGAGGCGCTCAGCACAACGAACCAGGCAATCGGACTATAATGCTTGAACACTCTCACTTAGCCATAGAACACTATAATTTTAAATTTCGGCGAAGCCCCTAGTTCGGAAGACCGAGTTCGGGGCTCTATCCACGCCTTGGCCGGACAAAGCCAGCTCCTCGCTCGAAGCAGCATAAGTCTTTAGGGACTCAAAAAACCTCTCGAACAGCGACCGGTCTCTCGCCTCATCATGACAGTCAGTTTTAGCTTTCTCCACTGAGGTGCTTAACCCAGCTGAACCGGGGCACAATCGCAGTGGTTCTCCTAGTGCTACCTTAGCCGGTATAGCGGAACGTAAGGCACCAAAACATAAGAGCCGGGCAAACCCAACTATTGACCCAAATCATGATTCGGAGCCGATGCATATAGTGTTATAAGTTCGGGGTGCCGCACTTGTGAAAGTGTACGGACTTCTCACACCATAATGAGGGGTACTGAAGCCCCTGGCGTGTTTGCCGTACCATGGTGTACGGGTGCAATCATGTCATTTAATAAACATATATGTGAAAAGAAGATAATGCAAAAAATAGACAAGAAGCTAAGCATTGTTTATAGAGAGGCTATTTATCAAAGCCGAACGATACAAATAGTGCGGTAAGCAAAAGATATTGGACTATTCAGTATGTCCTGACCAGGGGCAGGCCGCGGAATTGTATTTAAAACAGGCATACTGCTCGTAACAGAGACCACCTGGGAGTTCCATAATGCGGCATGGCTTGTCTGCCTCCCTAGATCTTGCATTGTTTGTGCGGCAGTCGAATTGCCGAACAGGTCGTCCGAAGTATGGAGTCCTAAAAGTAAGAAAAATTAAAAAAAGAATCCGGCAGCCCCTAGTACGTTTTAAGCCGTATTTTGGGCGTGCCTTTATTGTGCCCCTTCCCCTGTGCCCATGGTATTTCAAGGGAGTAGTTATGTACGTGAGGTACTGGTTTCGCTATGTCGCGAAAGCTGGGGTTGGGGCCGCATTGCTGCGCTTGCTCAGAGTGTGCCAGGCCGTCCTGCTGTGGGTTACTCCGAGCGCGCTTGGCAGTGTCTGGCTTTTTAATGGCCGGACTGGAGAATTGCCTAAGAAGGCTACTTTGTACCTCCGCTGCGAGAGCCGCCGTATGCTCCTCTGTACGAAGGGAGCGTTCGGTGTTTCCGTTGATCATAATTACTCCTCGAGGGCCCGACATCTTGAGCTTGAGATATGCATAGTGCGGCACCGCATTGAACTTTGCGAATGCGGTTCGTCCGAGCAGGGCGTGATAGCCACTGCGAAACGGGACTATATCGAAGATTAACTCTTCACTTTGGAAATTGTCCGGGGATCTGAAGACCATGTCAAGTGTTACTGAGCCTGTACAGTTGGCTTCTACACCTGGTATAACGCCTTTAAAGGTCGTTCTTGTGGGCTTAATCCTTGAGGGATCTATGCCCATTTTCTGCATTATATCCTGATAAAGCAGGTACAGGCTACTGCCGCCGTCCATGAGGACTCTTGTGAGATGAAATCCGTTGATGATTGGGTCGAGAACCAATGCGGCGAAGCCGCCATGACAGATGCTAGTGGGATGGTCCCTTCGATCAAAAGTGATCGGGCAGGAGGACCATGGGTTGAACTTTGGGGCGACTGGCTCCATCGCGTATACGTCCCGTAGCGCACGCTTCCGCTCCCGCTTGGGAATGTGGGTTGCGTATATCATGTTCACCGTCCGCACTTGTGGGGGAAAGCCCTTCTGTCCATTGTTGTTCGGCGGCTTGGGCTCCTCGTCGTCGCTGTGCAGCCCCTTGTCTCTGTTTTCGTCCCTTAACTTGCCTGCCTGCTCGAACACCCAACAATCCCTGTTAGTGTGATTGGCTGGCCTTTCGGGGGTGCCATGTATCTGGCACAAGCGATCGAGTATTCGGTCCAAACTGGACGGGCCCTGAGTATTCTTTTTGAATGGCTTTTTCCGCTGACCGGGTTTATAGCCTTTGAATCTAGCATTGACTGCCGTGTCTTCATTGCTGTCGCTGTTAACGCGGTGTTTTTGCTTATTCCGACGTGTCCTGCCACTTTTGTCCTTGGTATCCGAATTACCAGGGTTCTTTGATAAGTTGTTACTGCGAGCTAGCCAGCTGTCTTCTCCCGTGCAAAAGCGGGTCATGAGTGTCGTGAGAGCTGCCATGGATTTCGGCTTTTCCTGTCCCAGGTGCCGGGCAAGACACTCATCGCGGATGTTATGCTTGAAGGCTGCTAGGGCCTCTGCATCCGGACAGTCGACTATCTGGTTTTTCTTTGTTAGGAACCGTGTCCAGAATTGTCTGGCCGATTCCTGTGGCTGCTGAATTATGTGGCTTAAGTCGTCGGCATCCGGCGGTTGCACATAAGTGCCCTGGAAGTTGTCGAGGAATGCGGCTTCCAGGTCCTCCCAAGAACCGATTGAGTCTGCTGGCAAGCTGTTAAGCCAATGCCAGGCCGGTCCTTTTAAGTTTGAGAGGGAGGTATTTGATGGCGTGTAGATCATCGCCACGTGCCATGTGGATGTGAAGGAGATAATCCTCGATCCATACCGCCGGATCTGTTGTGCCATCGTATGATTCGATGTTTACGGGTTTGAAACCCTCTGGGATTTTATGATCCATTACTTCATTCATGAAGCATAGCGGGTGTGCGGCGCCTCTGTACTGGGCCATATCACGACGCAGCTCGGAAGAGCTATGTCTGTTGTGTTCGGCCCAGCCGGATTTGTTGTATTCGGCATGAAGATCATTGTCACATGCCCTAGGGTGCCTGCGCGATCCGTAGATCGATCTTGTTTGTCTTGCCTTATCCTCCAGTATGTCTCGCAGGTCGGGTGCATTTTCCCGTGCCTTAGTTGAGTGGCGTCGGGGCATGGCTTGGGTGGAGGGCCGAGAGGCCTCTCTGTCACGACCGCGAGGTGGCCGGTCTGCCATGTCATGCGCTGGTGATGTAGGTGCTTCCTCCTCTGATCGGGGTAGCGGCCTGCGCTTCGGGTAACTCTTGGAGGGGCGTTCGAGTTCATACTCTTCAGCCGTAAGGACTTCAGTCCATCTGTCAGCTAGCAAATCTTGGGCAGCTCTAAGTTGTTGCTGCTTTTTCTGGAGGCTGCTTGCCGTGGCTAAAAGCTTGAGTTTAAAACGCTCTTGTTCGGCGGGGTCTGATGGTATGACGAATTCGTCGTCATTGAGGCTTGCCTTGTCTTCGAAGGGAGGCGTATAGTTATCATTCTCGACCTCTCAGTCTACCGCTCTCTCCTGAGGGCTGGCTTCTCCATCTTCCTGCGCCGAATCTTGCTGAGGTGGGTGTTCTTCGGCGCTGTCCGGGGTAGTATTATCTCCCGTGCCGGAATCACCGTTTTTGCTTTGGCGGGATTTAGAGCGGCGCCGCTGACGCCGGCGCTTTGGCTGTTTCTTGGGGGCGTCATCCCCCACTGTTCCATCGCCATCTCCATCTTTTGGAGTATCCACCATATATATGTCATATGACGAGGTGGCCTTCCAGCGCCCTACAGGTGCTGGTTCCTGTTCGTCTCCTACATCGTTGTCCATGCCGTCGATGTCTTCAGAGCTGAAGTCAAGCATGTCAGTTAGATCGTCGAAAGTGGCTACAAAGTGGGTGGTGGGTGGGCTTTGAATTTCCTCATCGTCCGTATCCGGCCAGGGCTCTCCTGATAAAGAGAGATACTTAAGAGAATTTAGGATGTCGCCAAAAGGTGAATGCTGAAAGATGTCTGCGGCGGTGAACTCCATTATCGGCGCCCAATCGGATTCGATTGGCAGGGGCGCGGGGGGTTCGGAGTCCGGGAAGGAGTCCGGATCCTCGGAGTCACGGGTCATGCAGAGTGCGGGGCTAGCGTTCGGCTCGATCGCTTTCGGGATCGCAGCCCCCGAGGTGACGTCCAACCGCTCATCCTCGATTGGCGCAATAGGCTCTGAGTTAGGGGTCGGAACCGATGCGTGTGCTGCCTCCAGGACACTGTCCGGGGGCAGAGCTAGATCATGCCCCTCGAGATAGTGCGGCGCGCTTGGCCATGGCTCGAGCCCGTCGAAGATCAAGTCTCCGCAGATGTCAGCCGTGTAGTTTAAGCTTCCAAACCTGACTTGATGGCCAGGGGCGTAGCTTTCGATCTGCTCCAGGTGGCCGAGCGAATTCGCCCGCAGAGCGAAGCCACCAAAGACGAAGATCTGTCCAGGGAGCAAAGTCTCACCCTGGACCGCATCGTTGTTGATGATCAAAGGATCCATCGGGCCTAAAGGCGACGACATAGAGGAACTCTCAATGAAAGCACCAATGTCGGTGTCAAAACCGGCGGATCTCGGGTAGGGGGTCCCGAACTGTGCGTCTAGGACGGATGGTAACAGGAGGCAGGGAACACGATGTTTTACCCAGGTTCGGGCCCTCTTGATGGAGGTAAAACCCTACGTCCTACTTGATTAATATTGATGATATGGGTAGTACAAGAGTAGATCTACCACGAGATCAAGGAGGCTAAACCCTAGAAGCTAGCCTACGGTATGATTGTTGTATATGGAGTTGATTGCCTAAGGACTACAACCCTCCGGTTTATATAGACACCGGATAGGGTTAGGGTTACATAGAGTCGGTTACAATGGTAGGAGATCTTGAATATCCGCATCGCCAAGCTTGCCTTCCACGTCAAGGAAAGTCCCATCCGGACACGGGACGAAGTCTTCAATCTTGTATCTTCATAGTCCAGGAGTCCGGCTAAAGGTATAGCCCGGCTACCAGAACACCCCCTAATCCAGGACTCCGTCACGGGGCCACGTCGTAGTGAATGGGAGAGGGATTGAGTTCGAGTCAACGCTTTAATATGTGTGGGCTTCTTGGTTTTGCGGGAACGAGGAAGCATTTTGGGTTCGGGGACCAGTGGAAATATACGTACAAAAAATTGTGGACGTAGGTTCGACCGAAAGGCAATGATGCATGGGCCCTGCATTTTTATATACCCGCGGCCGCGTGAAATTTGCTAATCTACTCAAACTAGTAAGGTACATGCATTGAACGCATGAGATTTGGAAACCAAATTATGAATAAATACACACTATAGCATATAAAGCTTTGAGTCATATATGCATGATGTAGATATTCGTTTAGTTCTTATAGTTAATCTCGTTCAAAATCAATTACTTTTATAAAAAGTTTAAGATTCATGGCATTGTGCATTGTAAAGCATAAAGTAAAAAACTAATAATGGCGATTCAGTTGGAAAAAAAGTTTGGGCAATTATGATACAGAAGATTCTAGAACAAAGGAGAAGTGCTTGTGTTTTGGGAAAGCATGCACGGCCCACATCTCTTATTGGTTGATACACTGGTGCGCGTCGGTCCTAAACAAACGGTTTGTAACCACTTTCCACGACGGCATTTGGAACCGTATCCAAGTGAGTGCGGGCGATAGGGGTCCTTCCCACACGACCCAGAAACCATCGGGGATATGCCCTCCTGGCACACACGTTCTGCAAAATGAGGTCGTGTGCGACCGACTAGCGCTCAAATATGGAAATACATACAGTAGTGCTAAAAAAATACAATTATACGGCAAAATCATTTCCGGTCGCAAGTACATCCCACACAGTCAGTCAGCACTAAACGTTTCTGTTCGTATATACATCCCACACAATCACTACAAGGAAAACGTTTGCTCAAGGTGGCGTAACGCAAACAGTTTTGAAGAGAATGTAGTGTGTGATTATTCATTGATCCAACATGGTTTATTCCTAGAAACTGTGTGCGTTGCCTGAGGTCATCGCCCACGGTGGTTTCTCATTAACCGTTTGCAATAGGAAAACCCAATTAGCAAGCTAATTGGCCAATTAGCGGGCTAATTGCCCTATTATTAATTATCCATTTACTAATCTAATTGACATTCACATTATGCACAAAATATATTCAATTTCCATATTAAGGAAGCAGGATTTCATAATTGAAATACATCGCAGTACAACATGATATAGCTTCAACACTCAGCTACCCCATTACACAACTGCACCAGCAGCAATTTTCACATGCAACATCTAGAACCTTTCGAAATTAGCAGCATAGCGGTACATAGAGAGATGCATCTCATCTGGAAAACTACTGAAGCAGAAGGCGAATATTGAGCCTTCATTCATGTTGAAGGTCTTTGCAACTTTAGGCCAGTGCCTGTGGATGATTGACCGTCCATCCTTCGACCTCTTCAGGAACACTTCAATATTGAACCGTGGGTGTTGTATGAAAACTTTCCTCGCCTCCTGACCATAGAGGTGGTTTGAGAGGTAATCATCAGTGAAGCCTGAAAACATGGATGTGCATAAATATATTCGCTATATTGGAAATGGGGCAAAGGAATACAAAAAGGCAAGGTATAATAGTTAGTACCATCTTGTAAACCTTTGCGCATTCATCAGATTAATCAGATTAATTCAAGCCACATGGAAAACCCATTTATCCAAACCAAGCATGATTAAGAAGTAGGAAATACAGCACTTGTATATGTTTCTCATGTATTAAGTGCGACCAAATTCGATTTATTCCTCACATGGTATACAATAACCGAATGCAACCACAACAATTGAACATCGCATTGCAGAATTGAACCAAGAAGTTAACTAGACACCACAATAAATAAACCAAACATTAACTAAGCACCACATTGCAATATAACATACTCCTAATAGAAGATCAGACAGTTAACCAAACGAAGCATGCTTATCAACTTGGAAATAGAGCGATTGTATTTGTTTCTCATGTATTTAGTACAGCCAAATTCGATTTATTACTCACATGGTATACAATAAGAGAATGCAGCCACATCAATTGAACATCGCATTGCAGAATTGCACCAAGCAGTTAACTAAACACCACAAAAAATAAACCAAACGTTAACTGAGCACCACATTGCACTATATAACATACTCCTAATAGAAGATCAGATAGTTAACCAAACCAAGGATACTTAACAACTTGGAAATCTAGCAATTCTACTTGTTTCTCATGTATTTAGTACAACCAAATTTGATTTATTCCTCACATGGTATACAATAACAGAATGCACCCACAACAATTGAACATCGCATTGCAGAATTGAACCAAGCAGTTAACTAAACAACACAACAAGTGAACCAAGCCACAACAAATGAACCAAGCAGTTAACTAAACACCAATTGAACAATATAACCTAATCCAAATAGAAGATCATACAGTTAACCAAACTAAGCATGCTTAACAACTTGGAAATACTGCACCCTGAAGAATTGAACATCATATTTGCATAATTGAACCAAGCAGTTAATTGAACACCACATGGCACGACATATAGAACATATACACTATAACAGAAGATTGCATGGTAAAAGTAGATAGCACAATTCACTAGAATTTGTTAAGGAAAGGAAGTAGCTAGCAAAGTGAACATGGGTCCTTATAGTAAGCTAATAAGACAAGCTACTCCTCATTGTCGGAGATATCAATGATGATTGGCTCCTTGGACATGGAAGAGGGCGAGGCTTCCGCAACGTGGGTGCCCTCGTTGTAGTGGTGAGTTGCCTGAGCCACTCCGGGCACCAACCTGCTGGCTCTTGAGATGAAGTAAGCACGTGGACGCTGGGAAAACACCTCGTAGCCTTCGTCGAAGGCACCGACGGTGGCCTCGAGAAAACGCCACGAACTATCGTTTAAAGCAGCCAACCGCGTCGCGACGTAAGGCGTCAATGGTGGCCTCAACGGCGAGGTGCTCCTCCAAGATCTGGGGGTCGACACGAATGGCAGCGATCGCAACCTCATCCGCGCGTGCGGCCGCGATTTGCTTCTCCACTGCCAAATGCTCCTTGAGGTCCTGGCTATACTTCATGCACCATGGCTTAGGCCGACACTTATTTGGTGGAGGGGTTGGTGATGTGGGATGTGGAAGGAGGTGGAGGATGGGGGTCGGGTGTGGATTACCTGCCTGGATAGGCGAGGTCGAGCAGGGTGAAGGAGGGTCACCGGTGAGGAGGCGGCGGTGCTGCAAGCAAGGAGTGAATGTTTCAACTTGAAAAGGAAGGCGGAAAGAGGGGAAACATGGCTTTTGGTAAGGGGAGGGGGCGGGGAGGTAGATATTTCTGCGGAAGCCGAAAATTTGGAATTGCTTCAGCCAAAAAACTGGCGCGCAAAGTGTCATTAGACAAGGTCCCTTATTCAGACACGGTCCGAAGATATTTTGTGCTGCATCTCACACGGTCAGTTATAATAAACTGTGTGGGATCTACTTGATTTTTCGTCTTGATTTGAATTACATAATGGGGTCACAGTGGCCATGGATGGTATTTGAATTGCTAGACCTTTTATCTGCAGTGATCATAAAAGGATTGGAATTATTCAAGGTTTGTTTGGACATTTTTATGCATTAAGTGAGTTTTCAATGCATTTATGTGCATAATTCAAATTTGAACTACATGCGCATGCTCCAGTGCATATAAATTCATTGAAAAATCAAATCTTTGTCCTTGGGTGCATGCTTAGGTCCCATGCAAGAAATGGGAATGAATTTCAAACACCATGGCACCATTGATTCCCGCCAAAACATTGAGATGCCTGGTTTTTAAATTCTAGTAATCCAAAACTCGTCTGAAATTCAGGAATCTTGGCATGCTATCATGGAGCAGCATGAACATGCCGTGGTACAAATTTTGTCCCATTTGGGGCAGGTTTGGGTATATGCTTCTCACAACCGGAGCTTCTCACAACAAGCATGATGGTTTTCGGTAGGGAACGTCCCACCTTTGGGGACGAAACGATACCATTGCCTCTTATTGCTTCAAGTTTTTTTCTCGTGTCAACATAGAACAACAGGAGTGTTATGTGAATTTTTGTGATTTTTTGGGGTTCGTTTGGACATTTTTATGCACTAAGTGAGTTTTCAATGCATTTATGTGCATAATTCAAATTTGAACTACATGCGCATGCTCCAATGCATATAAATTCGTTGATAAATCAAATCTTTGTCCTTGTGTGCATGCTTAGGTCCCATGAAAGAAATGGGAATGAATTTCAGACACTATGGCAAAGTTGATTGCCGGCAAAACATTGAGATGCCTAGTTTTTAAATTCTAGTAAATCCAAAACTCGTCTGAAATTCATGAAACTTGGCATGCTATCATGGAGGGGCATCAACATGCCATGGTACAAATTTTGTCCCATTTGGGGCAGGTTTGGGTATATGCTTCTCACAAACCGGAGCTTCTCAACAACAAGCATGATGGTTTTCGGTAGGGAACATCCTACCTTTGGGGACGAAACAATATCCATTGCCTCTTATTGCTTTCAAGTTTTTTTCTTGTGTCAACATACAACAATAGGACTGTTGTGTGCATATTTGTGATTTTTCGGGGTTCATTTGGACATTTTTATGCATTAACTGAGTTATCAATGCATTTATGTGCCTAATTCAAATTTGAACTACATGTGCATGCTCCAGTGCATATAATTTGGTTGAAAAATCAAATCCGTGTCCTTGGGTGCATGCTTAGGTCCCATGCAAGAAATGGGAATGAACTCCAAACACTAGGGCACCATTGATTGCCGGCAAACACTGAGATGCCTGCTTTTTAAATTCTAGTAAATCCAAAACTCATCTGAAGTTCATGAAACTTGGCATGCTATCATGGAAGGGCACCCGACATGTTGTGGTATTTTTTGTGTCCACTTTGAGAGAAGGCACACTCGAATAATGACAGCCAACAAAGGCATTTTGAAAAAAAAATAGTTGCCACTTTAATATCTCAAACATTTGTATAAGTCAAACCATGTGCGTTCGGTTAACCATTCACGTGACGCCATGTGTCTTGGTTTTAATGGCTATAGGAGGTACCGTGTGGACAACTGCTTGACTAAACAGGAGGCATGTGAGCGCAGTCCGGTGCACAGGCTCACCGAGAAGCGTACAAGTTGTTCAACGCAGGATCTATGCATCTCTTCGACGCAAACGGTTCAGATTACGTTATGCAAATTAAAGCCAGACTTTGGCGCTAAGCCAAGAGACACTGCGATTTGTCAAAATATGCAGCTAAAAATCAATATCACTATCTATTTTTTGCAACTAAATTCGGTAATTAAGCATAGATTTCATTCATACTAGAGATTAAGCAGTCGTTCTCACCGGGAAGCGAGACAGCCTTGGACCGCCGCCCGCCTCGCTCCCACTTGTCTATATTAATGGCGCCACCAAGTGGCCGCACCCCCCATCCTCGCCACACACACAATTCGTCTCTGTCCGTCCGCATCCTCGACGCCACTCTGAGTCCTCAAAGCCGTCAGTGTACGAGGATGCCGCCGAAGCGCCCCATCAGAGGGAGTGGCGACACCGGGGCTGCTGAAGCACCGGAGCACGGCATGAATATGGAGACAGAGGTTCCCGTTGAGGGAGTCCTGAATTAGGGGGTATCCGGACAGCCGGACTGTGTACAACGTCCAGACTATTGAAGCGTGAAGATACAAGACTCAAGACTTCGTCCCGTGTCCGGATGGGACTTTCCTTGGCGTAGTAGGCAAGCTTGGTGATCAGGATATTATATTTCCTTCCTTGTAACCGAATCCATGTAAACCCTAGCCCTCTCCGGTGTCTATATAAACCGGAGAGGTTGGTCCTTAGAAGGCCGATCACAATTACATTCATACCATCATAGGCTAGCACTTAGGGTTTAGCCTCTACGATCTTGTGGTAGATCTACTTTTGTATTACCCATATCATCAATATTAATCAAGCAGGAAGTAGGGTTTTACCTCCATCGAGAGGGCCCGAACCTGGGTAAAAATCTATGTCCCTTACTTCTTGTTACCATCAGCCTTGATGCACAGATCAGGACCCCCTACTCGAGATCCGCCGGTTTTGACACCGACATTTGTGCTTTCATTGAGAGTTCCTCTGTGACGTCGCCGTCAGGCTCGATGGCTCCTTAAATCGTCACTAACGACGCTGTCCAGGGTAAGACTTTCCTCCCCGGATAGATCTTCGTGTTCGGCGGCTTCGCGCTGCGGGCCAATTCGCTTGGCCACTTTGAGAAGATCGATAGCTATGCCCCCGGCCATCAAATAAGGTTCGGAAACAGGAACTACATGGCGGATATCCGCGGAGACTTGATCTTCGACAGATTCGGGCCAGCGCCAGAAGCGCTGAACAGTCGCGATGAGCACGGCTTAGACCTGCTGTCAGACATCGCTCGGGATATTGTCCCGGCAGAAGCCTCGGATATAAATCTGGGACAGGTTGCTTCACCTAAAGACGGAGGGTTGGACCCCGCCCCGCAGGCCATACCTTCATGAGCGATGGAACCAAACACAGGTTTCACTTCTGAGGGAACCTTTGACTCCGGACCCCCGGATTCATATCCGGACAATGGTTCCAGTCCGCGCGCCCCTAAGCCCACCAATCCTGGTTGGGCTCCGGTGATGGAGTTCACCGCGGCGGACGTTTTTCAGCAATCACCCTTTGGTGACATGCTGGACTTATTGAAGTCTCTCTCCTTGTCAGGAGACTCCGGGCCGAACTATGTCCGGCTCGAGTGGGAAGCAGACAACGACGGAATTCATTGCCCACCCACCACCCACTTCATTGCCATGATCGATGATCTAACCGACGTGCTTGACTTTGACTCCAAAGACATCGACGGTATGGACGACGATGTAGGAGAATCGCAGGATCCACCGCTCACCGGGTGGTGGACGGCCACCTCCTCATATGATATATATATGGTGGACACTCCGAAGGAAACTAATGGCGACGAGGCAATGGAAGACAACCCCTTGGGAAGAAAATCAAAGAATGGGCGTCATTGGAACCGCCCCAAGCCCCGCCATAGCAACACCGGCCCCCGAGGCGAAAATAATCTAGATGGCGCCGAAGAGGAATATGACCCTGATCAGCCCGCCTTTGAGCAGGCCGAACGGGAAGACAAGCAGGTCATCCTAGAAGAACAGGCGACAGACGCATACCCGGAGGAGGACAACTACATGCCCCCCTCCGAAGACGAGATCAGCCTCGGCGACAACGAGTTCGGCGTACCCGAGGACCCCACAGTGCAGGAGCGCTTCAAGCGTAGGCTTATAGCCACTGCAAGGATCCTAAAGAAGAAGCATCAGCAACTACAAGCTGATCAAGACCTGCTCACAGATAGATGGACTGAAGTGCTGGCAGCCGAGGAATATGGACTCGAACGCCAAACGGCTGACCGGGATAAAACAGGATACCAGCCCGCACCCCCACGCCGATACACTACGGCTCAGGGAAACAGGCACGACCTGCAAGATATTCTGGACAATAAAGTAGGACAGCCAAGATCGATCTACGGATCGAGGGGGCGCGCCCCAGAGCGCAACGATGACCGTCATGCTGGATACATCATCAATAAATCCGGCCGGGCCGAACATAGCAACCCAGACCAATCCGACCTGCATAGCCACATAGCCCGGCACAGCGGCACCGCACACCCCCTCTTCTTCACGGATGAAGTAATGGATCATGAATTCCCAGAA
This sequence comes from Triticum dicoccoides, assembly GCF_002162155.2. NCBI lineage: Eukaryota > Viridiplantae > Streptophyta > Magnoliopsida > Poales > Poaceae > Triticum > Triticum dicoccoides. Next base: position 581,082,418 of record NC_041392.1, on the reverse strand, counting down.
GGGTTCAAACCCGTAAACATCGAGTCATACGATGGCACAACAGTCCCCGTAGTATGGATCGAAGATTTCTGTCTCCACATTCACATGGCCCGCGGAGATGATCTACACGCCATCAAGTATCCCCCCTTAAGCTCAAAGGACCAGCCCGACACTGGTTAAACAACCTCCCAGCAAATTCCATTGGCAGTTGGGAAAACCTGGAAGATGCATTCCTTGACAACTTCCAGGGCACATATGTGCGACCACCAGACGCTGATGACCTGACCCACATTACTCAACAGCCCGGGGAGACAGCCTGGAAATTCTAGACTCGGTTCCTCACTAAATAGAACCAAATAGTTGACTGTCCGGACAATGATGCCCTGGCGGCTTTTAAGTATAATATCCGTGACGAGTGGCTCGCTCGACACCTCGGCCAGGAAAAACCCAAGTCTATGGCAGCTCTCACAACCCTAATGACCCATTTTTGTGCAGGAGAGGATGGCTGGTTGGCTTGTAGCGGCACCACGCCACATTCCGGCACTTCGGACGGCCACAATGCTAACGGCAAGCCACGGCGCAACAGGCATAAGAGACGGAACAACGGTGACAGCACGGAAGACATGACAGTCAACGCTGGATTCAGCGGACCTAAATCCGGACAGCGAAAAAAGCCGTTCTAAAGAAATAATCAGGCAGCGTCCAGTCTGGACTGCATACTAGAGCGCTCGTGCCAAATTCATGGCACGCCGGACAAACCAGCCAACACACTAATAGAGACTACTGGGTGTTCAAACAGGTCGGCAAGATAAACACCGAAAACAAGGACAAGGGGCTGCACAGCGACGATGACGGTGAGCCCCGGCGTCCGAATA
>NC_041392.1:581021229-581081085 GCF_002162155.2 Triticum dicoccoides | reverse complement strand
GGTCAATATGGTCTATGCCACCCACATCCCCAAGTGGGAACGGAAGCGGGCACTACGGGACGTCTATGCGATGGAGCCAGTCGCCCCCAAGTTCAACCCATGGTCAGCTTGTCTGATCACCTTTGACCGTAGGGATCACCCTACCAGCATCCGTCATGGCGGCTCAGCCGCATTGGTCTTGGACCCAATCATCGACGGATTCCACCTCGCGCGTGTCCTTATGGACGGCGGCAGCAGCCTGAACCTGCTTTATCAGGACACAGTGCGCAAGATGGGCATTGATCCTTCAAGGATCAAGCCCACGAAAACAACCTTTAAAGGTGTTATTCCTGGAGTAGAGGCCCGCTGCACGGGTTCTATAACATTGGAAGTGGTCTTCGGATCCCCACACAACTTCAGGAGCGAAGAGCTGATCTTCGACATCGTCCCTTTCCGTAGTGGCTACCACGCACTGCTCGGGCGGACCGCATTCGCAAGATTCAATGCGGTGCCACATTACGCATATCTCAAGCTCAAGATGCCAGGACCACGCGGGGTCATCACTATCAACGGAAATATGGACCACTCCCTTCGAACAGAAGAGCATACGGCAGCCCTCGCGGCAGAAGTACAATGCGGCCTCCTCCGACAAACCAATCCGGTGACAACTTCGAGCACTGTCAAACGAGTTCGGAGCACCCCGCAACAGGATCAACACGAACGTCAAGATCGTGATTAGCAGTCCGGCCTCGGCACAAGCCCCTCCAAAGCAGCATTCGTGCCACGCGTACACAATTACGCACTTAGGATACCTTGGGCATAGGCGGAGGCACATCAACGACTTAGTCGATAATGCTGGAAACCGCTAAATACCTTCATACTATTTCCCTTTTACCTTTCAGGACACCACATTAGTGCAGCATCCTCAGAAGAGCCGAATTGCCGGACTCATATGGAAGAGACACCCAAGGAGGCAACAGACGTTGTGCGCAGAAGGAAATAGCCAGGTGGAATCTATTTACGACCATTATACCTGCTTCATCTATCTGCACACGGCTTGCCCCTGGATAGGACATGTCAAATAGTCCTATTTTTTATCTCTGCCTAATGCATCCATTGTAAACATATGCTTAAATGTATTTTTCGTCAAATGGAGATTACATACAGCATCAGCTTATTATTCTTATTTGAGTATTTTTCTCTTATAAATGTTTATCTGGTATTACATCCGTACACCTTGGTACGGCCAGTTTGCCAGGGGCTTCTTATGACGCCCCGTAATATGGCAACTAAAAGCCCGAACACTTTCAATAGTGCGGCACCCCGAACTTATAGCACTATATGCATCAGCTTCGAATCATGTCTTGGGTCTACAGTTGGGATAGCCCGGCTCCCTTGTTTTGGTGCCTAACGTTCCTTCATATCGGCTAAGGTAGCGCAGGGAGAACTACTGCGATTGTGTCCCGGTTCTTTCAGATGAGCACCTCAGTAGAGAAAGCCGAAAACTGACCGGCATGATGTGGCAAGAGCTGGCCGCTGTTCAAGAGGTACTAAAATCATTAAAGATTTTCCGCTTTAGGTGATAAATCGGCCTTGTCCGACCAAGGCGTACATAGCGCCCCAATTCGGCCTTCCGGATTCTAGGGGCTTCGCCAAAATTTAAAGTTGTAGACTTCTATGGCTAAGTGAAAGTTATAAAGCCGCATAGTCCGATTGCCTCGTTCGCTGCGCTGGACAACTCCTTAAGGGACCAAACATTTGAATAAAGAGTGTCCGGGTTTTCCATGAACACCCCAGTGCTAGTCACGCGGTGGCGGAAGCCAACGACTGGCCTACTTTCAGGATTTTATAAACAGCCGCATAGAAGGTAATATTTTAAATAACAAAAGCGCTACCTAGTGCAAGTAACTTCGTCCTTAAAATACAAACATGACAGAAGCAAATTCATTCAAAAATGGTGTCCTTGGTACATTCGTCAGCCACGAGACGAGCAACCTTCATAACGCCATCATAGTACAGCTCGGGATGGCGATGCGCCTTGCCTTCTGGCGGTCCGTCCTTGACCAGATTCTCCGCATCCATCTTGCCCCAATGCACTTTGATGCGGGCAAGGGCCCGGCGAGCACCCTCGATGCACACGAATCGCTTGATCACCTCAAGCCGCGGGCAAGCGTCCACCATCCGCTTGATCAGGCCGAAGTAGCTACTAGGCACGAGCTCACCAGGCCACATCCGGACTATGAACCCTTTCATAGCCAATTCGGCCGCCCTGTGGAGTTCGACCAAGTGCTTCAGTTGGTCACTCAGAGGCATCGGGTGTTCGGCCCCAGCATACTGGGACCAGAACAGCTTCTCCATTGAGTTCCCCTCCTGCGCACGGTAGAACTCCGCAGCGTCCGATACGTTGCCTGGCAGATCTGCGAATGCCCCTGGAGAGCTTCGAATTCGAGTAAGTAATAGAAACGCCTCCTCCACATGTTTGCTTTGAATAAAGAACTTCTTACCCGCTGCTATCTTCTTGGCCTCCTGGATCTCCCTCTGTGCTTTCTCGACTTCGGCCTTGGCGTCTTTTAAGCTCATAAGGGCCTTCGCAAGCTCGACCTGTTTGGCCTTCAGATCATGCTCCACGGACTCACATTTCTTGCCGAGGTCCTGGAGCTCTTGCTGTACCTCACTCACTCTATCACTTTGCTTTTCGCGCTCCTTGCATTCCGAGGCCGCTTTGTCTTCGGCCTCAGACAGCGCTTTCTTCAGGGATGCCACTTCGGCGGCGATCCCTGTTACACAGTCACAACGCTTTGGCGTTAGATTGACCAATTTTGCTTATCTTTAAAAACATACAAACGGGGAATTACTTACCCTTGGTCTCTTCAAGCTGCCTCTTCGTGAGGACAAGCTCTCCCTGCGCCTGCTCCAGGTGCCGCTTCAGTTAGGCAACCTCGGCAGTACGGGCAGCAGCAGCAAGCAGCACAGCCTGCTTATTCACAACAATACTTTTTATTAGACTCCTGCAGATTATAGTTGACCCTCCGTTTGGCTTTTCTTTCAGAACACCAACCAGAGTATCAGGGGCTACTACCTATTGGGTGGTAATTTCATACATTTTTCACTTACCTCAAAGCCCGTCAGAAGGCTTGTGCAGGCTTCGGTTAGTCCGCTCTTGGTGGAAAGAACCTTTTGAATCACCGCACTCATAAGAGTACGGTGCTCTTCTTCCATGGAGGCGCCTCGGAGTGCTTCCACTAGGCTATCCAGCACCGTTGATGCGCTGGAAGTCCTCGGTACGGGCGGCTCGCCCTCCCCAACGAGGGGCTGCCTGCCCATGTCCGGAACCGATGGAGGTTCCGGGGCAGTGTTCGGTCGGGAGTCCGCCTTGTTGTGGCTCTCGTCGACGCGATCCACGGGGATCTTGAAACCCACATGCCCGATATCTGGAATCCCGCCGTAGGGCGTCTCCAGAGTCATCTCCCCATGCTCTGAAAGCCTTCGGGACAACACCTCCGTATTATCCGTGTGTGGAGGGGTAGTGGCTGTCGGGAGAGAATTTATCGCCGAATCGCTCGGGGACCCAAAGGAGGATTCCTCGGGGTAAGCCCTGGCCAGACTGCATATATGTTCGGCACTATATGTACAAAAACTGTGTAGTGAAACCATGATAGGATGCGGACACTTACGATCGCACCGGGGGCTTCCCCCGGGGCAGCCACCCCTCCTTGCTGTGAGCGGCAGTGGAGGAATAGTCTGGAAGGGTTACCTTCCCCTTCTTGGATGCCCCAGCCTCCCCCTCCAGGGCGGCCTTCCTCTTCTTCTCCCCCTGGTGCGGGGAGGTGGAATTTCTTCCTGATTCCCCCTGCCTCCGCTGGAGGAATGTGTCACGTCGTCATCGGACGACAAAGGAATAACGGCCTTGCGCCGAGGGCCTTTTCCGGCCCCCTGGCCCGCTTCGCCGGGCCCCTCGTCCTTCTCGGATGGGGCGTCTTCTTCTTCCTCCTCCTCCCCTTCGTGGGAGGAGTCCGCCTCGTCGTCTTCGGACAAGGCTTCGGACGCAACCTTATGCCGGAGACCCTTCCTGGTCCCCGGGGCCTTCTTTTTGGCCTTTTTCTCCGTCACCTCGTATGGTGCCGGGACTAGCATCTCCGTCAGGAGAGCATCCACTGGATCTTCCGGCAACAGAGACGAACTGTCAATCTACTCCGCTTTCTTCACATAGTCCTGAGGCAAATATATATAAATACTTAAAACTACCCCATGAATGTATTGGGAAAAAACTAAACCCGGTTGTGGTCTCAAAACTCACCGGATTCGGGGGCCGCGCTGCATAAAGTCCGCGGTCCTCGGATGTGGGAGGAGGTACTTCGAAGGCCCTGAACAACACTTTACATGCGCCTTTGTGCGTCATGCCGTAGAGCTTTCGGAGCGTCTGGTGTTCGGCCGGGACGAACTCCCACAGATTTATCGCCCGCCTTTGGCAGGGCAGGATCCGGCGAACGAGCATGACCTGGATCACATTGACAAGCTTGATGTTCTTGTCATTCATGCTTTTTTATTCATGTCTTGAGTCCGGCCAGCTTCGCGGAATCACCCTAGGACATGCCCTTCTTTTCCTAGGAGGTGAGCCGCATAGGGATTCCGGATCGGAACTCGGGCGCCGCCGCCCAGTTGACGTCGCGCGACTCGGTGATGTAGAACCACCCCGATTGCCATCCTTCTCCGCAAAGGAGCCATCCAGCCAGGTGACATTAGGCATCTTGCCCACCATGGCCCCTCCGCACTATGCTTGTTGGCCGCATACAATCTTCGGCTTCACACAGAAGATTTGCAGCCACAGGCCGAAGTGAGGCCCGATGCAGCGGAAAGCCTCGCAAACGACGATGAACGCCTAGATGTTGAGGACAAAATTCGGGGCTAGATCATGGAAATCTAGCCCATAGTAGAACATGAGCCCACGGACGAAGGGATGGAGTGGAAATCCCAGTCCACGGACGAAATGGGCGACGAACACGACTCTCTCGTGGGGTCCTGGGGTCGGAATGACCTGCCCAACGTCCGGTAGCCGGTGCGCTATGTCTGCGGCCAAGTATCCGGCCGCCCGAAGATCTGTCATGTGCTTCTCCTTGACGGTGGAAGCCACCCACTTGCCTCCTTCCCCGGACATGTCTAGCTGTGTGGAGGAGACTTGGGCTTGGGCGCTGGAGCCCGAGGAGGCAAGAGTGGGCAGAGAAGGAAGAACGCGTGGGTAAAAATGAGGAAATCTTATCCCTTTATAGAGGCGACGAAAGCGGTGCACCTCCCCACTTGCCCGCTAGGAATCGCTTGCTTCCCAAGCGCCATGGTTAATGATGTGGCGGGATTACACGTACTCGTATTGATGAGAATCCCGTAATGAGGGGAACGATCTCTGCTTTGATAAGACGTGTCAAGGAAACCGCCTCGCAATATGCGCTGTGGCTGGTTGTGGAAAGACGGTTCGAATAATGACCTGACCATAGTGACACGTCGCTTTGCCTAAAAAGTTGTCAGCAGATTGCATTTGCGAAACATCATTCTCTCTACGATGGCATACGAAGATCATCTTGTGGTTCCGGACACGGTTTGAGTGTTCAATAAATACCTTGGAGTATTCGGAGGAGGAACCCTCCCTGCAATGCCGAAGACAACACTGCGCGCCGGACTCATCGTCATTGAAGCCTGGTTCAGGGGCTACTTAGGGAGTCCTGGATTAGGGGGTATCCGGACAGCCGGATTGTGTACAACGTCCGGACTATTGAAGCGTGAAGATACAAGACTCAAGACTTCGGCCTGTGTCTGGATGGGACTTTCCTTGGCGTAGAAGGAAAGCTTGGTGATCCGGATATTATATTTCCTTCCTTGTAACCGACTCCATGTAAACCCTAGCCCTCTCCGGTGTCTATATAAACCGGAGAGGTTGGTCCTTAGAAGGCCAATCACAATTGCATTCATACCATCATAGGCTAGCTCTTAGGGTTTAGCCTCTACGATCTCGTGGTAGATTTACTTTTGTATTACCCATATCATCAATATTAATCAAGCAGGAAGTAGGGTTTTACCTCCATCGAGAGGGCCCGAACCTGGGTAAACATCTGTGTCCCTTACTTCTTGTTACCATCAGCCTTGACGCACAGATCGGGACCCCCTACCCGAGATCCGCCAGTTTTGACACTGACACCCGTCCCCGCCGACGAGGTGGAGAACGAGGCTGCCAACAACCAGAGGCGGGTCAAGAAAGAACCGCAAGCGAATCCAGCAGGCCTAGACTTCATCAACAACCTCCCCGATGATATGTTGATCGTCATCATATCCCTCCTCCTAATCAGAAATCGAGCGAGGACAGCCGTCGTTTCCCGGTGGTGGCGCACCCTATGGCTCTGTACCCCTGTCGACCTCGTCCATGCCAACAATCTCTGCCATGGTTATCGCCAAAGCTTGGATGTGTTCTCCTAGATCCTCGGCAGACACCATGGCCCAATGAAAGGCCTTATCGTGGGAAAGTTCCGTTCCAATGGCAAGAAGCGAGCCAAGCTTGACGAGTGGTTCCGATCTCGCGCCGTAGATCAGCTCGAGAAGCTAAGTTATAATGATGGGCATATGAGCTTGCTACCAACGTCCGTGCTCCGCTTCGTGCCCACGCTGTGCCTCGCCAAGTTCATGAACTGCCATCCCCCCCTTAATGACGCACCCGCTCTCTTTCTACCACGACTGAAGCACCTTGAGTTCGTCGCCATCCGCATCCCAAAGGATGACGTGGAGTGCCTGCTCCGCGGCTGTACTCCACTCAAGTTCCTTCGTCTTCAGCCGATAAATTGGTTGAGTACCTTGCACGTCACCTCCGGGACTCTCCGCACTATTTATGTGTGTTGCTTGTGCTGCAACGAGAGATCACAAAAGGTGGACCACAATATGGTCATCCAGGACACACCTTCACTTGAGAAATTACTTGTAGTTGATCAACAAGGTCCAACAAGAATCAATGTTATTTCTGCACCGAAATTGGAAGTGGTGGGCTACTCATCTGTCAAGAACTACAACTTTTATGTAAAACATTCGCCATATATACCTCTTCTTCTTGGTATCAACGTTATTTCTAGTTTTTAAGATGTATGTTTGTCTGCGATCCAGCGAAGCTTCACCCAGACTCTAGGCACAGTGAAGGTCTTGACACTAGAATCTGTCGTCCCTAACCTGGACCAAGTTTTCAGTTGCCTGAGATGCTTTCTGTGCCTGAAGAAGCTGTATATCAAGGTGATGTTCCTTTCCTGATAAATGTTAACCATAAGGGAGTTCAATTTTTTGCACCTTTTCCCATCCTTACAATAACTATGTACTACGATTTCCGAAGGAATTTTGGAGGATTTTAGGACATACACCCAACCCCATATTGGTTGCTTCATTCATATGGTTACAATCATCCATAAGCATTTCTCCTTTGGATTCCTCTGTACTAGTTTTCTTAGGGAATTTTTCATCCAATCCAACCTCTTGTGAAGAAGGCTACATGTTTCAAGATTGTAATCAAATTAATGCCCATGTTAATCATGACAGATCGACGATGGCACGTTGGTGCATTTTACAAATCTTGCAAACCAAATGGGCGTGTAGCAGTGTTCAAAACTGCATGTAGGCACTAACACGTTCTCTTCTTTTGGAGTGCATATTAGGCCCGGTGGAAGATGTTGATAATGGCAATCACATCGAATGTCTGGATCTGCATCTCTCAAATATTACTTTGAACTCCTATCGAGGGATCCCACCGGAGATTAAACTCGCCATGTTCTTTCTTGCTAGAGCAAAGGTGCTGAGGGTACTGAGGTTGAACATGCATTTAATTAGGAAAGATCAATGGTGTGATTATCAGAGGCGGCTGGTACTGCAGAATGGAAGTGCCTCCAAAAATGCCAAACTTCGTATTGAAAGAGCATATGGCAAAGCAATTGGAAGTTATTGTGTCAAATCCATACATGACTTGTCAGCGGCTAGTCCCTTTTCACAAATGACGCAGCTTGCAATGTTTGAATTTGGGCGTTGTAATCTTTGAACTTAAACCTTGCAATATTTATTGTATTTGTTATATTGAACCATTTTTGTTCTCTTGTTCTATGCGTTGTTTGCAATGATAATTAGGGTTTTGTTTGACAGTATTGCTAAGGCACATCTAGATGTCCTCTAAGTAATGCACATCTAGGTCCTATATATGCCATCGATGTTACGCGAAGATTCGTGCATATATTTTTCTTTGTCTTTTTTCTTTTCCTTTCTAGTTTGATTATTACTGGCTTTATCAATAAGAAGAGCTCAATGTATTGCTTGCCAACTGTCCTACTCGGTTCGTACTGGCACCGGTGCATAATCCCAAAACTCGTTCCTTGTTTTTGTCCTGAAAAAGGAAACCAGCCAAATAGCCAATAGGAGTCATGCGCAACCCCGGGAATTTGGAGCGACTGGGTAGAAATAATTGCAGTTGATTATACCAGCGGTTAGGTAATACGTCAAACCCCGCTTGAATTGGTAGTTCCTCTTCTCTCCATAACCCTCTTAAGTGTACACCATCTTCATCGTCCCCGGCAGGCCGCGGTACACACTGGCACACACTCTGCAGCCATGTCGAGCAAAGCGACGACGACAGTTCGGCCAGCAGTCTGGCGCCCGATGATAGGTCAACATCAGAATCATCCTGCTCGTCTTCCATGAGTCCGGCGTCGAGCCCGGACCATGATTTTATCCGGTTTATGGAAGGGACGCTGCCACCGGAGTCGTCAGACGACAACCAGATGGACGAGGAGCCGTCGGAGGAGGAAGAAGAGGACGACGATGATGAGGAGGAATGGTCGAACAAGGAGGAGGAGGACCACGACAGTAATGACGATGACGATGGCGGCGACGATGAAAAGCCAACGGTCAGCGGCAAGAAGCGTCCTCGCCAAGACGATGTCGCGGGGCCATCCAAAAAGAACTACAAGAAGAAGAAGGACTAAATTAAGAAGACTATATATATCTCTGTTTATCCTGTCAATCTCATCGCAGAAGGTTAGTAATATGTATAAGACAGAGATCTTCTACATTATTGCCAACAGGTTGGTTTGTTGAACTGTGTGCCCTGACGAGCACACAATTCACAAAAAAGACCGTATGGGCTGTCTATAATGATCGCACACAATTCTGGTTACCACAACAGGTTGGTTTGTGTTCATTATCGCCAACAGGTTGGTTTGCCGGATATCACACACATCTTGTTACGACAAATCGTTTGTGTTCACCTCACTCATCGCAAACGGTTCATCAGAGTGAACTATATGCCGTAAATCACACACACCTTTATTTGGCTACCCGTTTCTGTTGTTCTGTCTCATCGCAAACAGTTTGTATAGATCAACCGTATGCCCCTCATCGCACACGCAACTATAATCTAAACTGTGTTTGATGTACCATTCATGCAAACATGTTGCATCATTTCTGATGGTTTTCATACATCACCGTTTGCGATTATTGCATCGCACACAGTTTCTCGAAGGGTCTCTGATTGTAGTGTCGCGTTAGCAGCATCCTGCAGTAGTGATATGTCATGAAACAAGAAACGAGGAGGGAGTTAATGTACCGTGCCAAAGTGTTTTGGGATTATTTGGTTTTGGAAAGGTGACTTACACACCTAGACAGAGGGAGTACAAAGAGAAAAAATGAATTGCAGTTAAAAGAATGGCATTTCTAACAAAAATGTGAATGTGAACTACATACGTGTGCACGTGACCAGCACATACATTGTCAATGCAAAATTTAATGCAAGAAGTAACTTATGAGTAACATGCACGAATTGATGATGTGGTGCTTGCATTCATAGAGTAGAAAAAACAATGTGATTTATGACTTGCATGCATGACGTGTTCTTGTTCCATAGTTGCATGTCTAGGAAAAAAGCTACTAGTGGGTTGTACTAGCTATTTAGGAATAGAAGATGTATACGTGGAAGTTGTAGGGAAAGATATGACATGTATCTCAATTCCCATGAGTAGGGATTGGAAAAAAGATGTCATTTGGTTCACATCATAGGAACTTCTCTATTGAATCTAGAGATGACATGTATCTCAATTCCTATGAGGAGGGATTAGAAAAGATATGTCATTTGGTTCACAGCATAGGAACTTTTCTATTGAATATACGCTAACGTTTATTTTCCTTTGAAATTATGGGAGTATATGAATCCATTCATATGAACCATGTGTCTCTAAACCTATAAAAATGATATCATGTTTATTTCCTTTGAAATGTGGAGTATATGAATCTATTCCTATGAACCAATTGGCTCTAAAGGAAAAAATCCTATAAAAATCATATCATATAGAGTTCCTATGATATTCCTCCACACCAAAGGATGGTTGAAATTGTTGCAGGTGATACGTCGGTCTTTCTTTGTAGAATCCTCCTCCATCTTTATAGTTACCTCTCAAAGATGAATGAAATGATATATACTGGGTATTCTATATGTGCATTTTGGTACACGAAAACTTGGTAAAAGTTTACGAGGTTCGAATTTTGAATGAAGCTATAGGGACTGCATTTTGGAATGGGGGGAGGAGCATACGGCACTTGCTAACACTCACGTGGAAGATTTGTGTGTAGGAGGAGTGGCTGCTCTGTTAAATGACATGGCAAAACTGACACTCTCGGATGTCGTTCTAACGGTTCTTACAGCGTTCGTCAGGAAACGGCTTTGGCGAACGTTTGTCGGATAATGATTTACGGACACATGCAATGCATTGATACGTGCCCCCTCTCTCTCACGCACACACGCACCCTCACGAGTCACGACTCTCCCGAGTCCTCTCGCACCCATCGTCTATCTGCAGGTAGACGTCACACACATATGTGCTCTTCACACCCTACCCTGAGAACTTCTAAAAAACAAAAGATGTCGCACACCTTTTATTTTAGCTCACACGGCACACACTTATACTATTACTCTTGTGTCAAATGTTCTTTGGGCATAGTATATTGTACTCTCATGAAAATAAGCGGTGCACACACGCACTAGTTCTCTCACACCCACTCGCGGGTACACGTAGGAGCGCATTTTTTTGAAGCTGGTACAAGAAAATCACTTCACTATATATAAGCAGGAACCTTAGCGCTTGCTTTACTAGGGTTCCTCTCTTTCACTCTCTCATGCTCTCAAGATCTAAGCAAGACATAGGTGGCCACACTCTCTCTCTGCTCATGGCTGGTCACAAATCTGGCCGGACCACCTCGACCGGGGCAGGGGTGTAGGTGCATCGTTCACACTGTCGTTGGCGGCGAGGGAGAAGACCAACGGCTGCCCGCGTGTCCCGCTCGGCGGCCACGCCGACTCGGGAGGGCCTCCGACCCATTCTTCCTCCTTGCGGTATTGTGGCCAAGATGTGGCCTCCCGACGCCATCTTTGCCACATGCTGACGACCCTCAGGTATATATTCCTTTGAAACCTGCCTTGCTCTACTGCCCCAGCTCCCCACGTGGCTGCGTGTGGATCTTTTCTACTTCCATCGGCTGTTCCAAAGCCACCTAGACTTTTAATATTATTAGAGGTAAAGCCAGTTCATACAGTCGAATCTAAGAGTTGGTTCAAACAGGGAAGAAACTAGGAAAGCTGTAGCATGAATCTAGGACTTAGTTCTAAGAGGAAACGGGGGAAAGTAGTAGATACTGGCTACCAAACCAGTCTATTAGTTGAAAAGGAAAAGAAACCATGGTTGATGGCAAAGGGTGGGGGGAAGTGGACCTATCTCTTGGTTGAAAAAGGAAGAAAGTGAGGGGTGTTGGGGGACAAAGCAAGTGAGAATGAGCAGGTCTAGATTTCCTGTGCTCACATAGGAAAATGTCGCCGACGAGATAAAAAATGGGACAAATGCAGACATGCTGCCCGAGTGTTTTCCGCTCTCGGCAACCACATCTGCCTCACCACTTTATGCCCTTGCTGTCCCTACGCCCATTTCGCTACCGTTAATGTAAAATCACATGAAGCATTAAGCAATGCCAACTAATGTCACTATAAGTAATGGTCTAGTGCCGTCGATAAATTGAAGCAATGCCACCATCATTTTATGAAGTGCTTTCATCTTGCTTTATTTCCCATGAATTGTGTTTTTGCAGTTACACTTAAATCTCATAGTTCTAACATTGCTTCATCCCAGTGGAACCGCACAAATTTGATTGCACATTTGCTGACCATGTGCTACTCTCATGACAGTAATACTAATGCTATTGTTCTGCATGTTAATCTAGTGGGAGTGTTGATGTGATGTGATGCTACTTACTTAAGGGCACTTTCATACTGTCAATCTAGTGCCAATTACAACACAATAGATGTTGTTGTTAATCATACGCCACTGCAAATATTTGTCACTGTTTAAATAACCGTATTTTGTATTTGCGCAAACAGGGAAGTCTATCTCCATATTGTTTCTATCTGTGCAATCAAAAGTACACACCTCAGTTTTAGTACAACTGCACAAAATGAGATGGCTATTCCTAGCTGCCGTCCTATAACCACCAATCTTCCAGGTATTACTACATTGGTAGTAACTAGGTAGAATGACCAATTTAATCTAAAAGAAGCTGATTCATATGTTTTACTTCCTGATTTCAGTGCAGGGACGAGCGAAAACAACTGCATCCTAGTCCGGAGTGCACTTTCTACGAGGTGATCCATGGACCAAGGACTAGCTGGCACGGCTGCATGGAGGTTTTTGGGACAGGTGCGCCGACAAGAGGCATTGTGGTCTGTTTATTTCTGCAAATAGCGGTGCTTAAATTTAGTGGAATGCACAAGAATTTTAGCTGGTCAGTACACTACATGGTTCAGTTCAGCATTCCAACTAAGAACACAATTATAATTGGTTATTCTGGAATGAGATAACCTAACCCTGGATGGTGGCAACAAGAAAAAACCAGAGTGAACTCCAGGAAATTTAAGCCTGTCGGGAGGCCCTTTGCTCAGAGAAGCCTTGCTTGTTTTTTCCTGATTTGTAAACCTTCTCACAACTTTGACTTTTGTTGTGAACTACTATATGTTTGTTATGTTCTATGAATCATTGAGATGTATAAAATTGCTTAGCTGTCACAGCCCTAGATTAATGCTCATGGTTAGTGGCATTGCATCCATGCATTTTGTCCATTTTCTGAAAGTTGAACTGAGGAAATTTGAAAGCCTCAAAACATTAAAATAAAAGAAGGGCAAATAACCCTGGAAAATGCATCCAATGTTTCCAAAATGGTCTTCAATGATGTTTGATAATTTTGGGAAGGGTTTTTATCCAAACCAAAAATATGGAACATTTTTTTGAGGAACTATTCTGGCCATTTGGATTTAAATCAATAAGTATTTGAGTTGGATTTAATTCTTCTATAAAAGAATTGTAAGTCCAACAATTCGGAAAATTTGTGAGTGGCTCCTAATATATTTTATCTAGCCACACACTACTAGGAAAAGGCCTACTAATGGCGCACCGGTTTTGCCTACTAATGGCGCACTACTGGTGCGCCATTAGCATCGCGCCACTAGAATTTTTTTCTAATGGCGCACCTGTGGTGCGCCATTAGAATCTGGTATTCTAATGGCGCACTGCTGGTGCGCCATTAGTATGGCCCACGGTGCGCCATTACTATAGGCCACTGGTGCGCCATTAGTATAGGCCACTGGTGCGCCATTAGTATTTTTGAATTTTGAAGGCGAGAAAATAGTAGTGGCGCACCGTCTAACCCCCACCGTGCGCCATTGCTATTTTTTTGAATTTTGAATTTGGATCTGGATCGTGATTTTTTTGCCCATTTTTTGCTCGTTCTTTTTGCTCGTTTTTTGGCACGATATTATTTCAAATTTTGTTCCTGTTTTTGGATCTTTTACGTTATTTTGCCGTGTTCTTTTGCCGGAGAGGAGTTCGTCGGAGAGGAGGAGGAGGTCACCGGAGAGGCGCTCGCCAACATCGCCGGAGAGGAGGAGGAGGTCGCCAGAGAGGAGTTCACCGGAGCATCAGAGAGGAGAGGAGGAAGGATAAACCATGAGGGGATTGGAGGAGAGGAGGGAGGAGGAGCTCACCAGAGAGGAGGGAGGAGGTCGCCGGAGAGGAGGAGGAGGTCGCCGGAGAGGAGGAGGAGGAGGTCGCCGGAGAGGAGGAGGGTAGTATGGTGGAGGAGAGAAGGGAAGATGGAGTGGAGGAGAGGAGGAGATGGAGTGGAGGAGAGGTGGAGTGGAGGAGAAAGAATGAAGAGGTAAGGAGGAGAGGACCACGCCCAGCCATATATACGGCATAGTAATGGCGCACAGCGGGCAGGTGCGCCATTACTAACTTTTTTTTATTTTTTTGATTTATTTTGAATTTTGAAGGCGGGAAGATGCTAATGGCGCACCATGGGCAGGTGCGCCATTACTAACTTTTTTTTATTTTTTGATTGATTTTGAATTTTGAAGGCGGGAAGATACTAATGGCGCACCATGGGCAGGTGTGCCATTAGTAAGTTTGAATTTTTTTGAATTTTTTTGCCTCCCCAGATCTTAAAAGCCCCGTAACTTTTTTCTGTTAGGTTTTTGAGGATTTTGAAAATGTTTAACGGGGTTCCCCCCGTTAAACTCGGATGTAACTTTTCGAGTAGATGATTTTTCATATAAAAAACTTTTTCATCCGAGTTCGTATGCAAAAGTTATGCCCATTTTTACAAATTCTCGAGAGATTTTGCAAAAAAGTCGAAAATTCATGTTTGTAAATTTTGCTAACAACTAGACCACATATCACATGGGAAACTTATTTTCTTTTATTTTTTTGACATTTCCATCATTTTTTATTTTTTTTAAACTGAAAAGGCGGTCCACGGGGGGGGGGGTGCATTCCGTGGAAGTGGTGGCCAAGTTAGTAATGGCGCACCGTGGCATGGTGCGCCATTAGTAGTTCAACTAGTAATGGCGCACCACTCCCACGGTGCGCCATTAGTAATTTTGAAAAAAAAATATTTTTTTTACTAATGGCGCACCGTGGATGTGGTGCGCCATTAGTAGTTCAACTAGTAATGGCGCACCACACCCACGGTGCGCCATTAGTAGTTTTGAAAAAAAATTAGTAATGGCGCACCGTGGATGTGGTGCGACATTAGTATTTGCACACTAATGGCGTACCAACACATGGTGTGCCATTAGTATTTAGTAATGGCGCACCACATGTACAATGCGCCATTAGTGTCAATCTCATCTTTAGCCCTTTTCCTAGTAGTGACATAATAATTTCCAGAAGCTAAAAAAATAGTTTGGTTTGAAAACCAAATTAAAAGAAACTGCAAAAAAAGAAAACAGACAAAATTTAATAAAAGGTAGAAACCACCTGGGCCACTTACCTGGCGCTCACCTAGCAGCCCACCCGCCCAACTACTACTGGCCCAACCCACCGCAGCCTCCTCTATCGTCTTCCTCCTCACGCCAGTAGGTAGGGCGCGTGGTCGCCCCGTGCACGCCAGCTCCTGCTTCCACCGCGACGCCCCAGCTCTTCTGGAAGCGCCACGGAGACGCCCTGCACCTCTCTCACTCTCTCTCATTCCTCCCGCTCCTCTCCCTCGCTCTCTCTCACCGCGCCCGAGCACTGCCCTCATCGCCGCACGCCATTGCTGCGCCCACCACCACTGCCTCGCCTCTCCGACAAGCCCATTAGCTCCGCGCTCCCATCCTCGACTTCTATGAAGACTCACGCAAGCCGGGATGCCCTGCAGAGTTGCCCTGACGTCGTCCTCCTCGTCGGTGCCGCAGATCGCCGCCATCAAATTCGTCGCCGTTTGGCCTTCCCCGAGCTCGCCATCCACCTCTACGGGATCCAGGTGAGCTCACCGTCCGTTTCCCCCTCTCCGTTCCTTTGCTCGCGCGCCGTAGCCGCGCTAACCACCGGACCCGAGCGGTTGCGTCGCCGTGGATCCTCACCGTCGTGGCCAGAGTCACCGCAGCTCACGCCCGCGCATGCCGTCGCGCTCAGGAGCGTCCCATAAGACCAAAGCCGCCGCCCGCAGCTCCCGCCGTGCGCTGCAGCACCCCGCATGCACCTGGCCATTCTCCAGCCACCGCTCCGAGCTCATTCCAGGCGAGCTCAGGCCACCCCCCGCCTCTCCCGCTTGCTCCAGACGACGCGGACGAGCCCTGGCTCCTCGCCCGTGGCCTCTGCCGCCTAAATGGTCGCCGGAGCGATGAACCCAACGCGCCCCGCCGCGTTCGGCCTCGCCGGCGACTAACCGCCGATCAAACTGGTCAACCCGCGCTAATTACCCCCCGGTGACACTGACAGTGGGCCCCGGCGCCCTAATCTTTTAATTAGATTAGAAATAACCCCCCCTATTTAACACTGTGTCACTGACGTGTGGACCCCACACGTCAGTTTTGACTCTGGTCAGCGCCGTTGACCTGCTGACGTAGGCATGACGCAGTGCTGATGCAATAAAGCTTTTCTATGTTTAATTAACTCAGAAAATTCCAGAAAATGTTTCAAACTTGTAAAAATCATAGAAATTCAACTGTAACTCCAAATGAGATAACTTATATATGAAAAATGATCAGAAAAATCTAATCTATCCATCTGTACCATTTTCATGCATGTTAGAACAACTTATAGCTGATGTTTAGCACAAATCATATAAATGGCATTTAAATATCCACATATGGAGTTTGAATTTGAACCTTCGGTTTAAACCAACTTCATTTAACTTGTTGCTAGATGCATTAGCTCAATCAACAACATATTGCCATGTCACATTCATGCATCATATTGTTGCATTGCATTGATTGTGTTCTTTCTTGTTTGCCGGTGTTATCCCCTCCCGGTAGACGATGTTCCGACGACGTGTTTGATGACACCGATGAAGAACTATATTATCTTCAGAAGTGCCAGGCAAGCAAAACCCCCTTGTTCATTCCGATACAATTCCACTCTCTTGCTCCTGCTCTTTTTTACTGCATTAGGACAACAACGATTCAACTGTTACATGCTGCGGTAGTTGAACCCCTTTCCTCTGCATGACCTGTCATTGCCACAGTAAATAGATGAACCCACTAGCATGAGTAGGAGTTGTTTGAGCCCTGATGTGCATACTCATTCATGCTTGTTTGTCATGCCTGCTACTGCTTAGAGTTGAGTCAGGTCTAATTCATCAGGGATGAATCGGAGGTGTGTGAACATGTCCTACGGTTGAGAGCTAAGTGTGTGAACACGATTTGGTAAAGGTAGCGGTGAGAGGCCACGTAGGAGTACATGTTGGGTTGTCTCATTGTAGCCATCCTCAGGAACTGAGTTCTGTGTTTATGATCCATGAACAGTTACTACCACACATTGGGTTCCGGTAACTCGACCCCTCTCGACTTATTAATCAACATGATCTCTGTCCAGGAGTTGCAACTAGTTTCTGGTGTTTGTAGGTAGTGTTAGTAGTCTACCAAGTGGCACCCGGTACAGGTGGGCTTGGGACAGACTAGGCACCATGGCACGGTGTACCAAGCGTAGATCCACCCGCCGAGGTGGGCTTGAGAACCCTGCTCGCATCGTTTGGGGCTGTGAGCGACACTCCGGCCGGATCTCCTTACGGATGGAACCCGAATAGGCGACAAACCAGGACGAGAGACTTGTGTGGTTAGTCAGGTCGTGGCCGACTCCCTCGCCAGGCTTCCGCTTGAAGGTTGCCGAGATACACAATGTGTACATGGTGGTAAGTAGCGAGAGCGTGTATGAAGAAGTACACCCCTACAGGGTTAACATTATCTATTCGAATAGCCGTGTCCGTGGTAAAGGACTTCTGGGTTGCCTGTATAGTTCATAGACAAGTGAAAGTGGATACTCTAAAATGCGCAAGATAAGCGTGAGTGCTATGGATGGCATTCTCGTAGGGAGACGGGAGCGGATCCATAGTGGTGTATTGATATGGTGAATATGTGGACTCGTGTGCGCCACCCCAAAAGAGTTACTTGCAGTCGTAGTTTAGGATAGCCACCGAGTCAAAGCTGGCTTGCTGCAGTTAAACTCCTCCACCCCCTTTGTTGATACCGATGCATATGTAGTTAGTTCTGATGTAAGTCTTGCCGGGTACATTTGTACTGACGTTTGCCTATTTTATGTTTTGCAGAGAGACTTCAGTCTCGCTAGTAGTTCCACATGGACTTCAACGTTTAGCTTGTTACCTCAGCTACGATCTTGTGCCCTCGGCAGGATCTGGTAGATGGACAGGCTTCTCAGCCTTTTTCTTTTGTAGATGTCTGTACTCAGACATGTTAAGCTTCCGCATGTGCTTTGACTTGTATGCTCTGAATGTTGGGTCATGAGACACACGTTTGTAATATCTCGCTCCTCGGAGCCTAATGAATAAATACTTGAGTCATAGAGTTATGTTGTGATGCCATGTTGTATTTACACATATCGAGCATATTGTGTGTATGATTGAAATGCTTGGTATGTGTGGGATCCGGCAACCTAGTTGTTTATCCTTGGTAGCCTCTCTTATGGGGAAATGTAGACTTGTGCTTCCATGCGCCATAGTAGTCCGCTACATCCCAGTTCATCGGAGTCCTGGTAGCCCGGCACTACTGCTCCGGAACAACTGACTGGCCGGCATGTGATTCACTTCATTCCTGTGTCTGTCCCTTTGGGGAAATGTCACGCGGTGACATCTGGACTCCTGCCTAGCCTGCTACAGCCCGGGTTCCCGGAGTCCTGTTAGCCCAGTGCTATAGCCCGGATTCGCACGTTGTTGACCGACATGCTCGATGTTGATTCATGTATGCCTGTCCCCGTAAGTTAGTGCCACTTTGGGTTCACAGCTAGTCATGTCGGCCCGGGTTCTCTGTCATATGGATGCTAGCGACACTATCATATATGTGAGCCAAAAGGCGCAAACAGTCCCGGGCCATGGTAAGGCGACACCCGTGGGAATACCGTGCGTGAGGCCGCAAAGTGATATGAGGTGTTACAGGCTAGATCAGTGTGACTTAGAGTCGGGGTCCTGACAGCTTTGGTATGATCATGTCCTACTATTGAGAGCTAAGTGTGTGAACACGATTTGGTAAAGGTAGCGGTGAGAGGCCATGTAGGAGTACATGGTGGGTTATCTCATTGTAGCCGTCCTCAGGAACTGAGATCTGTGTTTGTGATCCATGAACAGTTACTACCACACATTGGGTTCCGGTAACTCGACCCCTCTCAACTTATTAATCAACATGATCTCTGTCCAGGAGTTGCAACTAGTTTCTGGTGTTTGTAGGTAGTGTTAGTAGTCTACCAAGTGGCACCCGGTACAGGTGGGCTTGGGATAGACTAGGCACCGTGGCACGGTGTACCAAGCGTAGATCCACCCATCGAGGTGGGCTTGGGAACCCTGCTGACATCGTTTGGGGCCGTGAGGGACACCCCGGCCGGATCTCCTTAAGGATGGAACCCGAATAGGCGATAAACCTGGACGAGAGACTTGTGTGGTTAGTCAGGTCGTGGCCGACTCCCTCGCCAGGCTTCCGCTTGAAGGTTGCCGAGATACACGACGTGTACATGGTGGTAAGTGGCGATTGCGTGTGTAAAGAAGTACACCCCTGCAGGGTTAACATTATCTATTCGAATAGTCATGTCCGCGGTAGAGGACTTCTGGGTTGCCTGTATAGTTCATAGACAAGTGAAAGTGGATACTCTAAAATGCGCAAGATAAGCGTGAGTGCTATGGATGGCGTTCTCTTAGGGAGACGGGAGCGGATCCATAGTGGTGTATTGATATGATGAATATGTGGACTCGTGTGCGCCACCCCAAAAGAGTTACTTCCAGTCGTAGTTTAGGATAGCCACCGAGTCAAAGCTGGCTTACTGCAGTTAAACTCCTCCACCCCCTTTGTTGATACCGATGCATATGTAGTTAGTTCTGATGTAAGTCTTGCTGGGTACATTTGTACTCACGTTTGCCTATTTTATGTTTTGCAGAGAGACTTCAGTCTCGCTAGTAGTTCCACGTGGACTTCGACGTTTAGCTTGTTACCTCAGCTACAATCTTGTGCCCTCGGCAGGATCTGTTAGATGGTCAGGCTTCTCAGCCTTTTTCTTTTGTAGATGTCTGTACTCAGACATGTTAAGCTTCCGCATGTGCTTTGACTTGTATGCTCTGAATGTTGGGTCATGAGACCCATGTTTGTAATATCTCGCTCCTCGGAGCCTGATGAATAAATACTTGAGTCATAGAGTTATGTTGTGATGCCATGTTGTATTTACACATATCGAGCATATTGTGTGTATGATTGAAATGCTTGGTATGTGTGGGATCCGACAACCTAGTTGTTTATCCTTGGTAGCCTCTCTTATGGGGAAATGTAGTCTTGTGCTTCCATGAGCCATAGTAGTCCGCTACAGCCCGGTTAACCGGAGTCCTGCTAGGCCAGCACTACTGCTCCGGAACACCTGACTGGCCGGCATGTGATTCACTTCGTTCCTGTGTCTGTCCCTTCGGGGAAATGTCACACGGTGACATCTGGAGTCCTACCTAGCCTGCTACAGCCCGGGTTCCGAGTCCTGTTAGCCCAGTGCTACAGCCCGGATTCGCACGTTGTTGACCGACATGCTCGAAGTTGATTCATGTATGCCTGTCCCCGTAAGTTAGTGCCACTTTGGGTTCGCGAATAGTCATGTCGGCCCGGGTTCTCTGTCATATGGATGCTAGCAACACTATCATATACGTGAGCCAAAAGGCGCAAACGGTCCCGGGACATGGTAAGGCGACACCCGTGGGAATACCGTGCGTGAGGCCGCAAAGTGATATGAGGTGTTACAGGCTAGATCGGTGTGACTTAGAATCGGGGTCCTGACATTAACTTATGCTTTTAAAGTTTTTTTGAAGCCGAGTTTAATGTGAGTGTTCCACATGAACGCTGGACAAGCGTGTGAATGTTTGGAATTTACATTGTGGCCTCACTTAACTGCATGAACCACTATAACAAGATACGTAGTTGCTTATATGTCAGACAACAGATTATTGATTGTTAGCTGGTTGATAGGCTAGTGTTGAAGCAAGCTGAGACAATGTGCCATGTTTTGCACAACTGCTTACAAGTGGGATAGCACCAATAGTGTTTTCAAGTACTTATGTACACGTCAGTGCACATTTCTCGAATGAGTATTCTATTTCATCAAACACACATTGCTCGTATGGTAAACCGTGACAACTTATGTCTTACCATGCCATATTCATGAAAAAACTTGTGAGGACGCATTACGATGGTTCTCACATGATTCACGGGCACACAAAAGTAGGAGCAGTTCCCATAGACGGATTCAAACAGAGTACTAGCCCCAGAGGCTTGATAATAGGAAAGGTTTAGATAAGTAGACACAATCCAAACTAGTACTGAACACTACCTAGGGAAACTATTTCATGCCTCGATCTAGTTTGGGCTGTACATAAGATGGACCTTGCCATGAACATCATCGAGGACGTCCGGCAGCAGCTCAATCTTGTGAACCTTCATGAAGATAACCTTGTGGCCTGGCCACTCATAAACTTGTTCATGGAAGCATGCCACGTCATCTTCCTGCGTAAGCTTGACAAGAACAGTATGCCTCACAAACGAAGGAGTAGCTTTGAACTTCTTGTGCTTCAGTGCACCCTAGACAACACGCCTGACAATAGTGAAGCTCGAATACAACTCGACATCGGTATAAGCGCAAATGGCTTCCGGGATCCAATAGCCTAAGAACTCTGTTTTCCCAGTGTGTATATTCAGGTCATCCGCCTCATAGCCAGTGACATGTACAACCACACAATCCTTGTCTGCATCAAGGTTCTAATTGAAACAGAAACAAATTCTGAATTACTTTCCACTATAAGAATCACAAGTTATTTAAACAACTATGTATAGAATGGCATCGAAGCTAATAAAATTTTGCATTATTCATCACCACATACTTAGATGAAAAACCACAATCAAGATCGAAAATGAACAAAATCACCTTGGGCAGCTTGGTGTTGGGGGGGGGGACACATCCTTGAAGGGGGAAAACTGCTCCTGCTGTGCCACAGGGGGTGTAACCTCAAACGGGGCGTTGACCATCTCAGTAGTGGCCGTGAGCATATCTGGGGTCAGCTCAGTGGCTGCCTCCATCTTCTTGGAGCTCTCTGTCTCATGGGGATCATCCTCCCACGTCTACTCCAATATCGGCAGATCTTTTCCTGGTTCTCCTTGGTCCATCATGAAACTTACAAATATTAGGAGACCACTGAAAGGAAAACACAATCGCAATGACAATGAAACAAAAAAGAGAGTGAGGATCGGTTACTGCTTTGCAAAAGTTCTTCTTTTCTCTGAACGAAAATATACCAATATCACGGATCAGCTTACCTTCCCTTTGTTGGGAGAGAAGAACAGTGGCAGATGCGAGTGTTGGCTTTCTTGAAGATGATGATGGAGAAGGGGATTCAGCGAAGAGTGAAATGATTGTTGCTTCATCCGTCAAACTTAGACTGCGGGGAGGTGTGGTTTTGTGATACGATGGATCGTTACTACCACGCTACGACCGGGGTGACTCTCCGCCTGCATACTATCTTCTAATTTGGTGGATGGCATTTGGGCCCGCATGCTGCATGGCCTGCATCTCAGTGAACAAAAGTAAAACATCATTTAGTAGAGGGAGACGTTTCGATGACCTAGGAGGAGCCAGAAGCGGTCGTGTATCCACTATACTAGTAGTAATTGTTATTCTGGTAGCTGTAGAGTGTCTCCACTGTACTAGTAGTAATTGTTTCTCTGGGCCCAAGACGAAACATCCCGTCCACCCTAGTAAATAATAAAATAAATTCAAAAGCCCATATATTTACTTAATGAGAGGCGCTACCCACACCCAGCACACCGCCCCCCAAAAAACATGGGTGCTCTTCTTCCTCCTCACTCCAACCTACCTCACGTCAGCTCGCTCCACTCATACCCCCAAATGCCTCACCTCACTCCTACAGAAAACCCCAGCTCCCCTTCTTCCTCACTACTACAAAAAAACCTCAGCTCCCCTTTGAGGGAGTCCTGGATTAGAGGGTATCTGGACAGACGGACTATGTACAATGTCCGGACTATTGAAGCGTGAAGATACAAGACTCAAGACATCGGCCCGTGTCCGGATGGGACTTTCCTTGGCGTGGAAGGCAAGCTTGGGATCCCTATATTATATTTCCTTCCTTGTAACCGACTCCATGTAAAACCTAGCCCTCTCCGGTGTCTATATAAACCGGAGAAGTTGGTCCTTAGAAGGACGATCACAATGACAATCATACCATCATAGGCTAGCTCTTAGGGTTTAGCCTCTACGATCTCGTGGTAGATCTACTCTTGTACTACCCATATCTTCAATATTAATCAAGCAGGAAGTAGGGTTTTACCTCCATAGAGAGGGCATAAACCTGGGTAAACATCTGTGTCCCTTGCTTCCTGTTACCATCAGCCTTGACGCACAGATCGGGACCTCTACCCGAGATCTGCCGGTTTTTGCACCGACATTGGTGCTTTCATTGAGAGTTCCTCTATGTCGTCGCTGTAAGGCTCGATGTCTCGTCTCATTGTCAAGGACGACATTACTTCGGAGGGGGCTCTAGCTGTAGGCCAGAAGCTCTGGCTCGGCGGCTTTATCATGGCCGCCCCATCGGCGGTGGCGCCGATGATGACTTCTCGGGTCGTCAATCATAACCTTCATGTCAGTTTGGAACTTGCCGAACAGATGGATCCAATGGAGCTCTCCTCCCTTAACGAGCTCTTGGATCGCATCACCTCTTTGGGAGTCGCTACAAACTACGACCGGATTGGGCTTAAACCCGACCAAAGGGACGTCAGGTCCTCGCCGGCCACCCATGAGATAGCGGTAGTTGAGGAACCACACGCGGATTGCCCCTCAACTTTGAGGACATGTTGTGTTCGGATCACCGAACTCCTTGAGCCAAAGACTAGCTCAAAGGAAAACCTGACCCAGGTCCCGGACATAGAGTCGGGCATCGGGCCAAAGAAATTGGGCACCCCGGATCCTGGACTGTTTAACTCGGGACCGCCCGCGCCCTGGGGCGTTAGATCGGATCAAAATCCGGACCCTAAACTGGACCTAAACTGTCTCTCCCGTATAAGGCAAGAGCCCTAGGAAACCGTACATCGCTACTGGGCCAGATTCCTCCTTGCGCTTAACAGGGTCAGGGGCTGCCGCGAAGAGGACATGGTCTCACTTTTCTGCAAAAATTGCACGGACGAAGGACTCCTTAATGCTATAAGCCGTCGTGACATAGTACGCCTCGCGGACTTGGCAGCCATAATATGGAAGTACTGTGTGATGGAGAGTGCTTGGAAGACCCAAACAGAATTTTGGGATAGTACTGCTCTCGCAAAAACCTTTGTCCGAACTAAACGGATGAACTCCCGTAAGTCGTCCGACCCAACCCCCAAGAAACCAAAGCCCACACCAGGGCGGAGATCCGTATTGGAAGGATGGCTCGACGGGCCATGTAAGCTCCATAGTACTCCGAATACAACACCTACTTATAGCCTTAAGGCATGTTGGATACTCCGGCAGGTGGCAAAAAGTGGCGAGGATCTTCTTGTGGGCCATAAAATGGGACAACATCCAGCCGGCGAACACAATACAGTACTAACAGTCTTCGAGACTTTTGCCTCAAACAATAGGTGCAAGCGAGCTCGCCAAAGCTCCGCTGAAATTTGCCATGTGGCGAAAATAAACTCTTGGAGCGACACTGCTATAACCTTTAATTCCAGTGACGAACCTCAATTCTGGGCTGTCCGGGCACCAGCCGCTCTGGTCCTTAGTCCGATCGTAGATGGATTTCGGCTCACTAAAGTTCTCATGGACGGTGGAAGCGGATTAAATCTGATTTATGAAGAAACACTCAGCAAGATGGAGATTGATAGAAGCCGCATTGAGCAAAGCGGCATGACATTCAGGGGAATCATCCCTACTCAGGAAGCGCGGTGCGCGGGGAAAATCACACTCGATGTGGTATTCGGCACCCCAGAGAATTACAGGTCCGAAGAAATCACATTCCAAGTGGCCCCTTTCAGCAGCGAATACCACGCCCTTCTAGGGCGGGACGCGTTTGCAAGCTTTCAAGCTATACCCCATTACGGGTACATGAAGCTAAAAATGCCCGAGCCCAATGGAATCATCACTCTAGTCAGTGATCCGGACGTCGCACCTCGTGCTGAAAACAAAACCGCAGCACTAGCCCTGGAGGCATTATCCGTGGCCCTAGCAGCCGAAGAATTAACAGCACTACGGCCATCGTGGATAGGGATGACTAATACTCGACAAACGACCCAAGTCCACCTCATTCGAACTTGTAGACGAGATAGTCAAATTCCAGGTCCATCCAACGGACCCCATGAAGACAACTTCCGTCGGGACACAGCTGAGCCTCGTGATTGACGCCGCACTACGAGATTTCCTATGCGAGAATTGGGACATTTTCGCCTGGCACCCATCGGACATGCCAGGAATCCCACGCAGACTGGCCGAGTACAGCCTCAATATTCTAAAAGGATATAAACTAGTCAAGCAGACCCTAAGGTGGTTCTCAGAGCCCAAACGACAGGCAATGGGGGAAGAGTTAGCCAAGCTACTCGAGGCCGGATTTATCAAAGATATTAAACATCCGGATTGGCTGGCAAATTTGGTGATGGTGCCAAAGAAGGATAAATCGTGGCGCCTATGCATCAATTTCAAAGACCTCAACAAGGCTTGCCCCAAGGATCCCTTTCCCCTCCCTCGCATCGATCAAATAATCGATGCCACAGCTGGACATGACTCACTATGTTTCCTCGACGCATACTCTGGATACCATCAAATAAAGATGGCAGAGTCTGACCAAGCTGCAACAGCTTTCATAACGCCATATGGCCCTTTCTGCTTCAACACTATGCCTTTCGGGCTCAAGAACGCCGGAGCAACCTAGCAACGCATGATTCAAACATGCCTGGTAAAGCAAATCGGCAAAATAGTGGAGGGATACATGGACGACGTGGTCATAAAAACAAGACATGTCGAAACCCTAATAGACGACTTGAGGCTTACATTCGACAATCTCCGGACATACGACATCAAGCTGAATCCAGAAAAATGCGTTTTTGGCGTCCCCTTGGGGAAGCTTCTCGGCTTCATCGTTTCCAACAGAGGAATTGAAGCGAATCCGGCAAAGATCCGAGCTCTGTCACAGTTGGCTACACCAACAGACCTCAAGCACATCCAAAAACTAGCGGGATGCGTGGCTGCTCTCAGCCGTTTTATCTCCAGGTTAGGAGAAAAGGCACTACCGCTTTATCGCCTTCTTCGGCGCACCGAACACTCCATATGGATGGATGCAGCCACGGCCAGACTGGATGAAATAAAGACCCTATTGGCCAGTAATCCAGTATTAACAGCGCCGAATATCGATGAACCTATGCTGTTGTACATAGCTGCAACGCATCAAGTCGTAAGCGCAGTGCTCGTCGTTGAACGTGAGGCCGACGGATACAAATACCCGCTCCAGAAGCCAGTCTACTATGTGTCCACGGTCCTAACCCAATGCAAATCCCGATACCCACACTATCAAAAAATAGCATACACGGTGTTCATGGCATCCCGGAAGCTACGACACTACTTTCAAGAGTGTTCGATTACGGTGGCCTCCGAAGTACCACTAAATGACATAATAAATAACCGCGATGCTACGGGCCAGATTGCCAAGTGGGCTATTGATCTCCTTCCGTTCAACATAACATACAAACCACGGCGGGCAATCAAGTCACAAGTGTTGGCTGACTTCATCGCCGAATGGACCGAAGCCGAACTTCCTAAAGAGTAGGGCGCATACTCAAACTAGATCATGCACTTCGACGGCTCTAAAATGCTGGCCAGATTGGGAGTAGGGGTAGTCCTGACATCTCCCACCGGCGACACGGTCCAGTACGTCCTCCAAATATTATACATAGACTCCAACAATGCAGCCGAATACGAGGCTCTGTTGCACGGTCTTCGGATGGCAGTCTCTATGGACATTCAACGCCTAGAAGTGCGCGGGGACTCAAACCTCGCAATATCACAGATAAACGGAGATTTTGATGCCAAGGACCCGAAAATGGCAGCCTACCGTCATGCCGTCCTCAAAATGTCAGCTCGGATCGAGGGGCTCGAATTCCACCATGTGGCTCGAGAAAACAATCAAGCGGCGGATGTCCTTGCTCGCATCGGCGCTAAACGCGACCCCGTCCCACCTAATATATTCTTGAAACGGCTGTTCAAGCCATCCATAGTATGGGGAAGGGGAGTTCGGCAATACCAGCACGGATCTGAATACATCCCCAGATTTTGAACCATCAGACATAGTCGGAGGTTTTATCCCCGAAATAACGTCCTCGTGTCACATCCCTAGTCCTGGTATGCACTAGGCTAGCCCTTGTGTGCATCATGTTTGAATTTTCAAATGAACTTGAAAAGGGGGATGTTCAAACCCTAGCCTAAAAAGGAATCCACCAGGTTAAACTAAAATATTTTACAGTTAATCCAAATGGCTTTCAAAAATGTTCATCATTTCTGGAAAATGCTAGATACAATAACCAGAGGTGTCGAACATTTTTTTCATGACATATTTGGGCTCTGAATTAAATCATATAGTATTTGCATTTGGGCATTTAGATGCTATTAAATATTTTAAATGCTCAAATAATCATAAACTAAAATGTTTGCTGTTGGTTATATTCCAAACAGTGGCATTGAGAAGTTTTATGATTTTTGGATCTGTCTAGGTATTTTTAATGGACTTACCTGGCAGCCCAGCCAGCCCACCACTGTAGCATCCCAGCCGGGAAAAGCCAGCCCGGCCCACCAGGGGCAGCACTGTCTTCTTCCTCTTGCCAGGAGGAGAAGGAGCTGCGTGCCCAGCGTGCAGGCGAGCCGCGCCAGCTCCTCCCTGCCTGCCTGGCCTCCCTGATCTTCTGGACGATGCCACGCACCCCCTGGCCCCCTCTCCCTCTCTCTCCCCCCGAACGCTCCCCCCCTCCTCTGTTCTTTCCGCCCGAACGCCTCGGTCGCCGCCGCTCGCCACCACCGCGGACACCGCCATCCCGGCGACGCCCTGAGGTACCCAAGAGCTCCGCCTAGTACCCCTCTTGCTCCTCGTCGAGCCGTGCAACGCCGGACGCCCCCGAGCGTCTCCACGCCGTCGTCTTCAACCTCCCGACGTCGGAGATCTCCATCGCCGCCCCGACTGCTCCGGCCTCTCCCCGAGCCCACTGACCAACCCTGCGGAACCGCTGTGAGCTCCTACGCCCCTCGCCCCTCTCCCCGTCGACGCGTTCATCCTCTAGCCCCGATCCCCAACCGTGACCAAAGCATCTCGCCGCCGGCCATGGCATAGCCATGGCCACAGCCGTGCAAGCTCGCAACCGAGCGCACCACCGTGCTCAGCGTGTCTTCACGCACCCGTAGCCACCACCAGCTCCTCCTCCCGAAAACCTTAGCGAGGAACTCGAGCACGACCGGACCACGGCCGCCGCAAACCTTGTCACCGGCATTGATTCTGGCAACCTTCTAGTCCTGCCCCACCACCATCAGATGCACCCAGCTGCGGGTGTTCCAACGCGCTCGGCCGCGCGACCTCTCGTCACCGGAGTTGGTTGGACGGGCGACGCCGTCATGCTGTCTTTAGCACCAGCGTTTAGCCGCCGACGTGGCACCTCCATTAGCGGCTAATGACGCTGCTAACTAAACCCCACAGTCAATGACAGACCGGCCCCACCAGTCTAATTAACCAGCTAACGAAGTTAGTTAGAATTAATCTAATTCTACTGGACCCACGTGTCAGCATTGACTTTGCTGACGTGGCGTTTGACTGGTCCCACCTGTCTGTAAGTCTGACTAGCCCTGAGTCACTGACCAGTGGGACCCGTACGTCAGGTTTGACCCTGGTCAGCGTTGTTGACCTGCTGACGCAGGCATGACGTAGTGCTGACACAAGAAACCCCTTTTCTGGATTATTTCTATTTTGGAAATATCTGAAAATTTCAGAAAATAGTGCTAACTTCAAGAATTCATAGTAATTCAACCGTAACTCCAAATGAAAAGATTTATATATGAAAAATGATCAGAAAAATCCAATCTTTCCATCTGTACTGGTTTCATGCATGTTTAAACAAGTTAACTTGCTGTTTAGTGCAAAACATGATAAAGCACTATGTAAGATCACAAATGAGTTTATACTTTGAATCTTTGGTTCAAAATAGCTCAAACCCATCTGGTTGTAGTTGCATTAGCCCAACACACCCATATTACCATGTCATGAGCATGCATCATTTTGTGCATTGCATTGATTGTGTTTCTTTCTCAGTTGCCGGTGCTTGTCCCCTCTCGGTAGGCGTATCCCGACGATGAGTTTGATGACACTGATGAAGAGCTATAATATCTTTAGAAGTGCCAGGCAAGCAAAACCCCCTTGTTCATTCCGATACAATCCCACTATCTCGCTCCTGCTCTCTTTTACTGCATTAGGACAACAACGATTCAACTGTTACATGCTGCGGTAGTTGAACCCTTTCCTCTGCATGACCTGTCATTGCCATAGTAAATAGATGAAACCCACTAGCATGAGTAGGAGTTGTTTGAGCCCTGATGTGCCTACTCATTCATGCTTGTTTGTCCTGCCTGTTATTGCTTAGAGTTGTGTCAGGTCTGATTCATCAGGGATGAATTGGAGGTGTGTGAACATGTCCTACTGTGTGCCAGCTAAGTGTGTGAACACGATTTGGTAAAGGTAGCGGTGAGAGGCCATGTAGGAGTACATGGTGGTTTGTCTCATTGCAGCCGTCCTCAGGAACTGAGTTCTGTGTTTGTGATCCATGAACAGTTACTACCACACATTGGGTTCCGGTAACTCGGACCCTCTTGGCTTATTAATCAACTTGATCTCTGTCCAGGAGTTGCAACTAGTTTTTGGTGTTTGTAGGTAGTGCTAGTAGTTTACCAAGTGGCACCCGGTACAGGTGGGCTTGGGACAGACTAGGCATAGTGGCATGGTGTACCAAGTGGCACCCGGATGGTGGGCTTGGGAACCCTGCTCACATCGTTTGGGGCGGTGAGCGACACCCCGACCGGATCTCCTTGCGGATGGAACCCGAAGAGGCGATAAAACTGGACGAGAGACTTGTGTGGTTAGTCAAGTCGTGTCCCACTCCCTTGCTAGGCTTCCGCTTGAAGGTTGCGGAGATACACGAGGTGTACATGGCGGTAAGTGGCTAGAGCGTGTGTGAAGTACACCCCTGCAGGGTTAACATCATCTATTCAAATAGCCGTGTCCGCGGTAAAGGACTTCTGGGTTGCCTGTATAGTTCATAGACAAGTGAAAGTGGCTACTCTAAAATGCGCAAGATAAGCGTGAGTGCTATGGATGGCATTCTCGTAGGAAGACGGGAGCGGATCCATAGTGGTGTATTGATATGGTGAATATGTGGACTCGTGTGCGCCACCTCAAAAGAGTTACTGGCAGTCGTAGTTCAGGATAGCCACCGAGTCAAAGTTGGCTTGCTGCAGTCAAACTCCACCACCCCTTTATTGATACCGATGCATATGTAGATAGTTCTGATGTAAGTCTTGCTGAGTACATTTGTACTCACGTTTGCTTAATTTATGTTTTTGCAGAGAGACTTCCGTCTCGCTAGTAGTTCCGCGTGTACTTCGACGTTTAGCTTGTTACCTCAGCTACGATCTTGTGCCCTTGGCAGGATCTGGTAGATAGCCAGGATTCTAAGCCTTTTTCATTTGTAGATGCCTGTACTCAGACATGTTAAGCTTCCGCATGTGCTTTGACTTGTATGCTCTGAATGTTGGGCCATGAGACCCCTATTTGTAATATCTCGCTCCTCGGAGCCTAATGAATAAATACTTGAGTCGCAGAGTTATGTTGTGATGCCATGTTGTATTTACACATATAGAGCATATTGTGTGTATGTTTGAAATGCTTGGTATGTGTGGGATCTGACAATCTAATTGTTTATCCTTGGGAGCCTCTCTTATGGCGAAATGTAGTCCAGTGCTTCCTTGAGCCATAATAGTCCACTACAGCCCGGTTCACTGGAGTCCTGCTAGCCCAGCACTACTACTCAGGACGCTTGACTGGCCGGCATGTGTTTCACTTTGTTCCTGTGTCTATCCCTTCGGGGAAATGTCACGCGGTGACATCCGGAGTCCTGCCTAGCCTGCTACAGCCCGGGTTCCCGGAGTCCTGTTAGCCCAGTGCTACAGCCCGGATTCACACGCTGCTGACCGACATGCTCGAAGTTGATTCATGTATGCCTGTCCCCATGGGTTAGTGCCTCTTTGGGTTCACGACTAGCCATGTCGGCCCGGGTTCTCTGTCATATGGATGCTAGCGACACTATCTTATACGTGAGCCAAAAGGCGCAAACGGTCCCGGGCCATG
The DNA here is from genome assembly GCF_002162155.2 of Triticum dicoccoides. NCBI lineage: Eukaryota > Viridiplantae > Streptophyta > Magnoliopsida > Poales > Poaceae > Triticum > Triticum dicoccoides. The sequence goes on along the minus strand of NC_041392.1, from coordinate 581,049,654 downwards.
GTAAGGGACACCCGTGGGAATACCGTGTGTGAGGCTGCAAAGTGATATGAGGTGTTATCGGCTAGATCGATGTGACTTGGAATTGGGGTCCTGACAGCTTTGGTATAAGAGCCTGACCGCCTGTAGGATTACGAAGCCAAACTGGTCGAAGTTGAGTATATAAATGCTTTAGTTATATAAGGGAATTGATTGTGGAAGGGAATGTAAGGCTCTTTTTACTCCTTTACCTTATGCCCTTCTGATCTGAGTCAACCTCTTCTTTTCTACGGGGATTAAGAACTAGGCTTTCTCTTCTTCTATCACGATCACGTGTTACTAATCCGTAGACTGATAGGAATGATGGATTTAAGCCATTTAGTTTCTACTACTTCCGTGTGTTCACAGAAGACCTCAGAACCTTGTTATGATGTTGTTGAGTGGTTATGCCATCATTTTTGTAGCATGTCTCCAATCATTTTGAGCATTTACAGCCGTTATGCTGTCCGAGTCATCCCAGGTTTCTAAATAGTCTGATGCATTTGCAAATCCTTTCCTTCCGTTCTCGATGTTCCTTTGGGCCAGATTAAGCACACTAATCGGTGTGTTGAGGTACTCCATTGCCTCGACATTTATGTTGGAGCCATTATTATGACCCTAGGTGTCTAGAGTATCACCTAGTAATCTAGCAATGCTTTGTATCCCCAGTGTGATGATTCTGGCCATTATTCTTGAAAGCATCCCATGATGCCACTTAGTAGTAGGTATTCTACTCCTGGGTTTCTGAACCCGAGATTTCCCTACTTACTTCATGTTGTTAGTGTTGCTCGTACCTTTAGGATATTAGTAATCTTTGCGATAGTCTTCAAGGTCCATGGTACATCATTCTTCTAAATACCATGAACCATTCTTGGCAGAAGTTCCCTGAACCAAGAGATCACGACAAGAGTGCTCTCGATGGGTTCTCCATTCTATTTTGCGACTCTGCCAGTTCAATCTTTCTGCATGGGTTATCCGAAAGAAATATGCTGAATTTGTTCGGCATACCAATCCATGCATCCACAAGTCAGAAAAACATGTGTTCCTTTGAGTTGTCTCTCTTTAGTTGTTTTCTGGCCCTCGTCTATCGATTAATAGTCAGGAGTAGTTATGCATTCGTGTTCATCGATGCCACTACTCTTGTGGCCCGTCAAGCCATTCTATTCGGGAATGACTAGGAGAAACAAACTCCAGTATCTCATCCATTTCCGGGATTGGATCAAAGTAGTTGTACTTCGCAGATCAAAATATCAATCCAACTTCGCAGATCAAACTCCAGTATCTACCTTGGAGTGTTACCATCTCTATGTCAAGAGTGTCATGAGAATTGCACCACCTCTTATGAATTCTTGATGCAGTAATACTTCTTGCCATCATTTTTCATTCCTCGGTTCCGTGTTGTTGTAACCGAAATGCCGACAAGTGAACTGTGATGTGTGAAATCGATACTCCTAGCAACCTCGTTGCTTGGTAGTTAATGGACAATATTCTCATTCTTAGCGTGTTGGTTATTAAATCATCATCCTAAGATTAATTGTGCTACCTAGTCCTTATTTCTGGTGCACCCCTCAATTAATAAGTTAGGATTATTCAATACCTTGCCTATTTGATCGTATCGTCTTGCTCTGGAAAGCAAGATTGTTCTCGAGCTTAATAACATAAGGGTGGTTCGTGATTTTCCGAATATCTTCTCGGAAGTATTACCAGGTTGTCACCTGACTGCTATGTTGGGTTCATGATCAAGTTGGTTTTCCATAAACCACCCTTTCTCCAAGGATCTGTGTTGGATGCCCCTGAACTAGTTGGATAAGCTAAACAATAAATTGGAGAGTTGGAAGATAAAAGCTTCATTTGACCCGGTTCATTCAAAGGGATATCCTTAGGTGTGTGTGTGTTAAAGAAAGATGATATCTTCATCGATTGGACCCTGTGATCAGTTCTTGGATCTATTATCTTAAAAAATCTTTGATTTGAGCATGGGCTATTGTCAAGTCAAATCAGAACCAACATGTTTTTAATGTTGTCTTACTCGTGGTTGTCTCCTCGAGCATACACCATTATATCTTTTGGTCTGACCAATACTATCACCGTGTTCACATGATGGCGGAAGTCCAGTGATATGGAAATTCCGATGAGTTACTGTTGAGCCCATCAGCAGCATTTTGTCTCCCCCATGATTCATGTTGAACATCAACCTAGTGTTGGAAACTTTTATAAGCATTATCTTCATGTCCCGTTCGTGAAGAATATGTTGGATGAAAGAAGTGACTTTCTGTGATTCACGTGCATTTGGAGCAAGTTGCCGCCGTGAATTCTAGAAAGATTGTTTTTGTTTACCTGGTACCATCCCAAGTCAGTCATGGATGTGCGAAGTATGCTATGGTTTTACAGGCTCGCAACCTTCATTCCATATGTATCCCTAGCACACCAAGCCACTAACTGATTTGTTCATGGAGAAGAAGTTCCTTCATAAGAGCTAATCATATGACTTATGGAAGAACTTCGTTATCCGCGATGATGGTTCCCAGCTAGAACTCGGTAGTGTTTTATTATAAGACTACCATGTGGTCATGCTTGTATAGGACAGTGTGTTCACAGGTGTGTAGCAGGACCATCTCATGATTTGGAGCTTGCTATCATAGTTCATCTCCCGAGAATCTCGCAACATCATCTCGTCGATTTGTGTTGTAAACTTTCATTTTTCTCTCTAGACTAGATGAGTCTGGAATATTCTGACACCAACCAGATCTGAATCTCAGGCAGATATGATGGTTGGAACGTTTCCCGAGAACTATAATATTGGTCTCTCTGTAACCCGGTAAGTGGATGTCGTGGCCAACACACCTAGCTGGGAGCACTCCTATTGTAGTATCTTGATTAAGCCATTTGGTCACTTCCCATGAGGTTTTCACATGACTTATTCTAGAAGTTGTTCCTTATGGATTTTGTCCTCCCGAAGTCCGACCTTTACTTGATGTTCTAGATACCAAACCATATCTATGAATGGGTCACGCTAGCACATCAAGGAGAACATAGGAAGCGGAGTGCTAAATGTTTCTCGGTCAATCACCCGGATTTTGATTCCTTAGCCTCGCTAAGGTGAAATCTGAGAAGGTGTTATCTCCTTTTGCATCTGCATCGTCCATCGATGTTCATCATGGTAGTACGTTGTGTTGCCAGGATCCTTGACACGGATGTTGGTATGTGACACCCCAAAATTTTTGACCTTGTTGTGTTAATTAAATTTTTTTGCCAGGAATTAAAACTTTTATTTTCTGGGCTCCCTTTTAATTTTTTGAACCGTTTTCTCTCTTGTTAATATGGAGTTTTTCCCCAAAAAGAAAACTTTTCAAATATATTATTGGACTTGTTTAACCTCTCAAGAAAAACTTTTCTTTTATCAGTAGAACTAATTACATAATTAATTTGCTTGATCTTTATTTTCTTGAAAAATGGTTTTCCAAGGTTATATGGCCATATTTGTACTACAACCATTTGATAAATTCACTTAAAATTTCAACCAAAATTTGGTGATGTCATGTGATGTTTTTAAATCACTTTTATGCAAAAACATCTTTTATACATGAAATATTTTGAGCTCTACACCCAATTTTCTTCTCTGGTCCAGTGGGCAATTTTGCACTACAACCCATTTAAATATTTCTTTATAGCCTCCACCAAAATTATGGGATGTTCATACGAGCATATGAGTCAACTTTATGCAAAAAACAAGTGATGTCCTTTGAAAAATTTGAGTGAATCAACCTCATATTCATTCTGGTCCAACTTGATGGTTTGTACAGCAACCATATTTTTGCTTGCCCTCTTGCCCTTGATCCTTTCTCCTGCTTATGGACCATCCTACAAAACCCCTAAGTCCAGGAGCATGCACCCATTGGAATACTTTTGGTTCATGAGATGATGCCATTTACCTCCTGTCCAGAATTGAAGTTTTGCAAAACTTGCACTAACAAGTTTGTGCTTTTTAAAAATAAACCTTACCACCCTCTTGTGCAACCAAAGAGACCTCAACCTGGAATAATTGGCTACTCCAAGAAAAGCCTAGGTGCCTGTGGCATTTTGTCAAACACCTGGAGTGCATGGACAGATTTCGCATGAGTGTTTGTTTGCATTGTGAACTTGGTCTCCTGACCTAACCACCTTGTCCCTTGATCTCCCCTCTATCAATAACCTAGACCTGTTGCTTTCCAACCTCGCCTGAGCGCTCTGGAATGCCATGGCATTTCGCCGAGCAGCTGGTGGGCATGCACTGGGCGCGCCCAGAGCGCGCCAACTGCAGCCGCGCACCCGAGCCGCCACGTCGCGCGTACTCCATACCCCTTGACCCTTGGCCGCTTGCAAAGCCACGCCCCGCCCTCGACCACTCGCCAAAAACCCCCAAGCCGCCTGCCACCCTACAGCGCCGCCGTCAGGGCACTCTTGGCGGCACGCCGGCGTCCGTAGTGCATCTCTGCCACGGTCGGCGCCGCTCGAGCCACCCCGGCTCGCCACCTGCCCCTGGGAGCCGCGCAAGCTTATCCCCTCACTTGTCGGCTAGCTCTCGTCGCCTCTACGTCGCCCTGACCGCTACAGAGCGGCGGTTCGCCGGCGACCTTATCCTTGGCCGCGGAACCGCCATGGCCACGCTATATAAGAAACACCCGAGCTCGTCCAAGCCTCACGCAGCCTCTCTCACTCCCTCACCAACCCACACGTAGCAGTAGGAAGACCAGGGGGGTCGTCTTCTTCCCCTCCGGCAACTCCTGCCGCCGCCACTGCCCCGTCCATTCCGGCGCCACCAGGACCTCCCCCTCTCCACTCTCTTCACCAGGAGCTCTCCCTCCCTCTCGTGAGTGCACCCCCACGCTCAATTTTGGTCAGGAACCACCAGAGCCTCGGCCCCCAAATCCACCCGAGGCCGCCGTCCGCCGCGAGGCTCATCGCCGGTGACTCCCTCCATCCCTGTCACTCCCTCAACCACCGGGAGGACCGCCCCAGTCTTGCGGATCCATCCCCGCCCTCGAGACCCCGTGAAGAGGCGCCAATCGCCGGAGACGATCGCCGGAGTTCCACCCCCCGCTCGGACAGAGGAAGAGGAGGGAAGGTCGACTGGTCAAACCTGACCAGTGGGCCCCGGGCCCACTGTCAGTGACCCAGCCCGCCTCCACACGTGTTAAGTGAAAGCGCAGAACCCCCCAGTGAGTTTCCCCTACGCCGAAAGGCCCACTGTCAGTGACCCAGCCCGCCTCCACACGTGTTAAGTGAAAGCGCAGAACCCCCCAGTGAGTTTCCCCTACGCCGAAAGCGTACTCCCTTCTGAAACGTTTTCTTCTCTATTTTTATTTTTAAAACAGATTTTGACCAAATCTTTGACTGGCTATAACTTTTTAAATATAACTCCAAATGAATTGATTCCTTTTCCTACATCTCTCAAATTCTGTCTAGTTTATTCTAAGATTTATTTGAAAAAAATTTAAACAACTTTTTTGTGCTGTTTTGAAATTGTTTGTTAATTCCAATATTTTCAAAATAGGATTTTGGAGAGAGGCAGAAAACTTTCAAAAGTTTTGGAGAGCACCCCCACCTCTCCACACCTTGAAGGCAAGCATTCTGAACCCTGGCATAATATTTTGGGTGTGTTAGCTATCTGATTATAACACACCCCCGCTCGATATGAAGGACCCAGTATTATTTTTGTGGTGATACAATCTTTTGCATAAATGCATTATTGGAGACTTCCTTGCTGTTGGAAGTGAATATACTTGTGATGGTAATCAACCTCGTATGCCTTACATGCATGCCGGAAAGAAATCTGGGAAAGCCTCTGCCTTGGGTAGGCGTGAGCTTGTCTCCGGTCCTCGTCGGGACGGTTATGTCCGGTATGGCATAGTAAGGTATAATGAGTGGTGATTCTATTAGTTGAAATAATTTTGCTATACATATCATGCAGGGAATATTTAAGCCTCCTGAGTCGGCCGTAGATCGAGTCTTGTTCCCGTAACCCCCATACTTGATTCGTGCTGCCACTAGTCCCTGCCGTAGGTAGGGTATGGTTCAGTAAGTTGTTAACCCTTGTCTTGGCACACACCGTACAGAGAGGCCATGGTGGAAGATACCGGCTGCATCCGGTAGACGTGCCACCTGGTCCGGGAGCATGGGTGTATCCGGTTGGGACCGAGAGGGGGGCACCCCTTAGAGCACGCGATAGAAATTTGATCCCATGCTACGCAAGGTTGTAGCCTCCCCACTTAGAGTTTTGATTAACAAGTGTCGCGGGTGATTCCTGACACAAGTAAAGTTAAGCTGGAGTGTGCAAGTCAGGCGTGTTTTCGACTAAAAGACCGTAGACGGAATTAGTCCCGATGGACTAAAGAAATCCGTTACTCGTGGGTAAAGAGTAGACCCTCTGCAGAGGTATTAAACCTATTCGAATAGCCGTGTCCATGGTTAAGGACTACAGTCTGGGATGGGTCAAGTGTCGGTCTTAGTGTCGGTCTTTGGAGGTGAAACTGTTAAACCAGAATATATGGATTTTGACTTGTGATATATGATGGTTATGATTTTTATTGTTGTGGACTAACCAAGTATATTGGTTGAAGAAATAAATATCCCTGGGACGGTTCTACCTCCCGGATATTCATGGTGCTCATTTATTTAATTTATAAGCGCTTTATGTGGTGTCGCTCAGACGCCCGACTGTGGCATGCGTGTTATTTATTTACTTTATAAGCCCTTTATGTGGTGTCGCTCAGACGCCCGACTGTGGCATGCGTGTTATTTATTTACTTCATAAGCCCTTTATGTGGTGTCGCTCAGACGCCCGACTATGGCATGCTTGTTATTTTATTTACTTTATAAGCCCTTTATGTGGTGTCGCTGAGACGCCCGACTGTGGCATGCTTGTTATTTATTTACCTTATAAGCCCTTTATGTGGTGTCGCTAAGACGCCCGACTAAGGCATGCTCACTTTAACTATCCTTTCGAGATGTCGCATCAGACATCCGATCGGTGCACTTTATTACTATTCTATTATTGCATATACATGTTGCATATAAATAACCTGCTTGCATGCATCAGGGATTTTATTTTCATGACTGATGTTGTGATTGTAGAATGTTTTCAGAGCGTGATTATCATTTCCTATATTATACCCGTGTTCATAATGTTTGCGAGTAGATTCAAAAGTACTCACTGGCTTGTCTTTGGCTATTGTCTTGGCCAAATTGCTTGCTTGGAAAGGAGCGTTGCGATGACAGCCTCAGAACCTAAGCAACGGTGATAGCAGCCTCGCGAAGATAGGAGTTAACCTGGTCAGCTGTTCCTGTGGGGAAATGGAGTCCCATAGACCGTGGTGAACCACAAACAGCTTCCGCCATCAACCCTTAGAAACCTTTTGTTGTACTCACAGACCAGAGTGGTCTTGTACTACATATCATGTACTTTTGCTTGGAATTTCTGTATCAAGTTGGTGCCTCATCAGCTAATAGTAATCCTGGGGCTGGTGAGCACGAGGGCCATTTTCTGGAAATTATATCCCGAAAATCCGGTCCTGACAAACTTGGTATCAGAGCCAGGCTGACCATTGGCTAATCCTATCTTAGCCAGGTCGAAAAACCTAGGTTAACCAACCCATCAGACCTTAACCGAACCCCAGCCAAGCTTCCCTTGCAAGATAGCCACACAGTGACCCAACACCTTTTGGCAGTCGGTGCCCAACCTATCAACCCAGCCTGTCGATCACGCGCCTGTGACCGACTCCTAAATAGTCTTTTTCGCAAGCGTGCGAAGGAAGACTCCATCCCCTTTTCTATAAAAGGGCAAGCTAGCCTCAAACCAGCATAGCACATCCTCTACCCAGACCGAGCTATAATGCCAAGACCCATGGTTCACAATGAGACCATAGCAACCAACCTCGGAGGTTTTGTGACCGTGCTCGCAAACCTCACCCGCCGTGCCTTTGCATTAGAAGAACCCCCAGAATATGTGGTGTACCAAGGGTCCATGAGCGGTGAGAGCCGTCAATTCTGGGCCACTGTGCACGTCTATGGTAGGGGTCTATCGCCAGAGCGCCCCTACAGGTTCACCGGAAGGATAACTTCCTTCGAGCCACAAGCCATCCAACTAGCCGCCCAAGAAGCTATAGTTCAACTCCGGCACTTGTCGCCCAGAGTTAACTGTCGCTGCTTCTACTACTACCCCAGCCGTGACGGATATGGTAGACCATCCCGAGTTGCCAACGGAGACCACGAGACAGATCCTGCATTGTTGCATCTGGTGCGCTATGTAAATGCACTAGAAGGACTGTTCGATCAAATCACCCTTGATCTGATCGCAGCTCGTGGAGAACTGATTCGCCGAGCCCCGGTAAGAAGAGAAGATGAGCCCGACGCCGACAACCTAGTCGTGCTGTTCGGACAACCGATCGAGACCTTGAGGTCAGCCCCAGCTATCAACCAAGGTGCTGTGATGACCCCAGAAGCGCTTCGTCGCCTTTTGGGAACACACTCCAACGGGATTGTGGCCAACAATCCCCGCGATGGTCATCATCACTACCCCGACCCTGCAGTTCCTCAACCCCCTCCCGCTAACCCCGATGGCGAAGCCGATGGAGAAGCCTCGATGTCCGCAAGGCACACCCGCTATGAACGAGGTAGACTAATCTACTCGATTAGTACCGAGCCTTAGTACGGCCACGCCCTGTAATTGTGTGTCGCCATGATTGAATGCTGTTTGCTTGAGCGCCCCGATTTTAATTGTAGCCATGCTTGAGTGCGTCGGTGTGCGGTTGCATTTTGTTTTTTTCCAAGCGTAGTTACCAAAAACCAACCCCGGCCACACAAAGTTTATGCTATGAGTAAGCCTTTTGATTCCAACTAATAGGAAAGATATTTTCGAAAACAACCCTTACCAAATCTCGAGGACGAGACTTTTCTTAAGGGGGGTAGTGTTGTGACACCCCAAAATTTTTGACCTTGTTTTGTTAATTAAAATTTTTGCCAGGAATTAAAACTTTTATTTTCTGGGCTCCCTTTTGATTTTTTGAACCGTTTTCTCTCTTGTTAATATGGAGTTTTTCCCCAAAAAGAAAACTTTTCAAATATATTATTGGACTTGTTTAACCTCTCAAGAAAAACTTTTCTTTTATCAGTAGAACTAATTACATAATTAATTTGCTTGATCTTTATTTTCTTGAAAAATGGTTTTCCAAGGTTATATGGCCATATTTGTACTACAACCATTTGATAAATTCACTTAAAATTTCAACCAAAATTTGGTGATGTCATGTGATGTTTTTAAATCACTTTGATGCAAAAACATCTTTTATACATGAAATATTTTGAGCTCTACACCCAATTTTCTTCTCTGGTCCAGTGGGCAATTTTGCACTACAACCCATTTAAATATTTCTTTCTAGCCTCCACCAAAATTATGGGATGTTCATAGGAGCATATGAGTCAACTTTATGCAAAAAACCAGTGATGTCCTTTGAAAAATTTGAGTGAATCAACCTCATATTCATTCTGGTCCAACTTGATGGTTTGTACAACAACCATATTTTTGCTTGCCCTCTTGCCCTTGATCCTTTCTCCTACTTATAGACCATCCTACAAAACCCCTAAGTCCAGGAGCATGCACCCATTGGAATAATTTTGGTTCATGAGATGATGCCATTTACCTCCTGTCCAGAATTGAAGTTTTGCAAAACTTGCACTAAAAAGTTTGTGCTTTTTTACAAACAAACCTCACCACCCTCTTGTGCAACCAAAGAGACCTCAACCTGGAAGAATTAACCACTCCAAGAAAAGCCTAGGTGCCTGTGGCATTTTGTCAAACACCTGGAGTGCATGGACAGATTTGGCATGAGTGTTTGTTTGCATTGTGAACTTGGTCTCCTGACCTAACCACCTTGTCCCTTGATCTCCCCTCTATCAATAACCTAGTCACGTTGCTTTCCAACCTCGCCCGACCGCTCTGGAATGCCATGGCATTTCGCCGAGCAGCTGGTGGGCATGCACTGGGCGCGCCCAGAGTGCGCCAACTGCAGCCGCGCACCCGAGCCGCCGCGTCGCGCGTAGTCCATACCCCTTGACCCTTGGCCGCTTGCAAAGCCACGCCCCGCCCTCGACCACTCCCCAGAAACCCCCAAGCCGCCCTGGCACCCTACAGTGCCACCGTCAGGGCACTCTTGGCGGCACGCCGGCGTTCGAAGTGCGTCTCTGCCACGGTCGGCGCCACCCCGGCTCGCCACCTGCCCCTGGGAGCCGCGCAAGCTTACCCCCTCGCTCGTCGGCTAGCTCTTGTCGCCTCCACGTCGCCCTGACCGCTACAGAGCGGCGTTTCGCCGGCGACCTTATCCTCGGCCGCGGAACCGCCATGGCCACGCTATATAAGAAGCACCCGAGCTCGTCCAGGCCTCACGCAGCCTCTCTCACTCCCTCACCAACCCACCTGTAGCAGTAGGAAGACCAGGGGGCTCGTCTTCTTCCTCTCCGGCAACTCCTGCCACCGCCACTGCCCCGTCCATTCCGGCACCACCAGGACCTCCCCCTCTCCACTCTCTTCACCAGGAGCTCTCCCTCCCTCTCGTGAGTGCACCCCCACGCTCAATTTTGGTCAGGAACCACCAGAGCCCCGGCCCCCAAATCCACCCGAGGCCGCCGTCCGCCGCGAGGCTCGTCGCCGGTGACTCCCTCCATCCCTGTCACTCCCTCGACCACCAGGAGGACCGCCCCAGTCTTGCGGATCCATCCCCGCCCTCGGGACCCCGCGAAGAGGCGCCAATCGCCGGCGACGATCGCCGGAGTTCCACCCCCCACTCGGACAGAGGAAGAGGAGGGAAGGTCGATTGGTCAAACCTGACCAGTGGGCCCCGGGCCCACTGTCAGTGACCCAGCCCGCCTCCACACGTGTTAAGTGAAAGCGCAGAACCCCCCAATACGTTTCCCATACGCCGAAAGTGTATTCCCTTCTGAAATGTTTTCTTCTCTATTTTTATTTTTAAAACAAATTTTGACCAAATCTTTGACTGGCTATAACTTTTTAAAAATAACTCCAAATGAATTGATTCCTTTTCCTACATCTCTCAAATTCTGTCTAGTTTATTTTAAGATTTATTTGAAAAAAATTTAAACAACTTTTTTTGTGCTGTTTTGAAATTGTGTGTTAATTCCAATATTTTCAAAATAGGATTTTGGAGAGAGGCTGAAAACTTTCAAAAGTTTTGGAGAGCACCCCCACCTCTCCACACCTTGAAGGCAAGCATTCTGAACCCTGGCATAATATTTTGGGTGTGTTAGTTATCTGATTATAACACACCCCCCCTCGATACGAAGGACCCGGTATTATTTTTGTGGTGATACAATCTTTTGCATAAATGCATTATTGGAGACTTCCTTGCTGTTGGAAGTGAATATACTTGTGATGGTAATCAACCTCGTATGCCTTACATGCATGCCGGAAAGAAATCCGGGAAAGCCTCTGCCTTGGGTAGGCGTGAGCTTGTCTCCGGTCCTCGTCGGGACGGTTATGTCCGGTATGTCATAGTAAGGTATAATGAGTGGTGATTCTGTTAGTTGAAATAATTTTGCTATACATATCATGCAGGGAATATTTAAGCCTCCTGAGTCGGCCGTAGATCGAGTCTTGTTCCGGTAACCCCCGTACTTGATTCGTGCTGCCACTAGTCCCTGCCGTAGGTAGGGTATGGTTCAGTAAGTTGTTAACCCTTGTCTTGGCACACACCGTATAGAGAGGCCATGGTGGAAGATACCAGCTGCATCCGGTAGGCATGCCACCTGGTCTGGGAGCATGGGTGTATCCAGTTGGGACCGAGAGGGGGGCACCCCTTAGAGCGCACGATAGAAATTTGATCCCATGCTACGCGAGGTTGTAGCCTCCCCACTTAGAGTTTTGCTTAACAAGTGTCGCGGGTGATTCCTGACACAAGTAAAGTTAAGCTGGCGTGTGCAAGTCAGGCGTGTTTTCGACTAAAAGACCGTAGACGGAATTAGTCTCGATGGACTAAAGAAATCCGTTACTCGTGAGTAAAGAGTACACCCTCTGCAGAGGTATTAAACCTATTCGAATAGCCGTGTCCATGGTTAAGGACTACAGTCTGGGATGGGTAAAGTGTCGGTCTTAGTGTCGGTCTTCGGAGGTGAAACTGTTAAACCAGAATATATGGATTTTGACTTGTGATATATGATGGTTATGATTATTATTATTGTGGACTAACCAAGTATATTGGTTGAAGAAATGAATATCCCTGGGACGGTTCTACCTCCCGGATATTCACGGTGTTCATTTATTAAATTTATAAGCCCTTTATGTGGTGTCACTTAGACGCCCGACTGTGGCATGCGTGTTATTTATTTACTTTATAAGCCCTTTATGTGGTGTCGCTCAGACGCCTGACTGTGGCATGCGTGTTATTTATTTACTTTATAAGCCCTTTATGTGGTGTCGCTCAGACGCCCGATTGTGGCATTCTTGTTATTTTATTTACTTTATAAGCCCTTTATGTGGTGTCGCTGAGACGCCCGACTGTGCCATGCTTGTTATTTATTTACCTTATAAGCCCTTTATGTGGTGTCGCTAAGACGCCCGACTGAGGCATGCTCACTTTTAGTATCCTTTCGAGACGTCGCATCAGACATCCGATCGATGCACTTTATTACTATTCTATTATTGCCTATACATGTTGCATATAAATAACCTGCTTGCATGCATCGGGGATTTTATTTTCATGACTGACGTTATGATTGTAGAATGTTTTCAGAGCATGATTATCGTTTGCTATATTATACCCGTGGTCATAATGTTTGCAAGTACATTCAAAAGTACTCACTTGCTTGTCCCTGGCTATTGTCTTGGCCAGATTGCTTGCTTGGAAAGGAGCTTTGCGATGACAGCCTCGGAACCTAAGCAACGGTGATAGCAGCCTCGCGAAGATAGGAGTTAACCTGGTCAGCTGTTCCTATGGGGAAATGGAGTCCCATAGACCGTGGTGAACCACAAACCGCTTCCGCCATCAACCCCTAGAAACCTTTTGTTGTACTCACAGGCCAGAGTGGTCTTGTACTACATATCATGTACTTTTGCTTGGAATTTCTGTATCAAGTTGGTGCCTCATCAGCTAACAGTAATCTTGGGGCTGGTGAGCACAAGGGCCATTTTCTGGAAATTATATCCCGAAAATCCGGTCCTGACATGGTAGAACCTTGATGAATATGGAAATGCTCAAGTTCTTGAGAGCACGCGCAAGCAAAATCATCCCTTGCGTTGTCTTCAACAAGGTAGTCCACATCATCCATTCTAGTCTGGGTATGCCATCCCTTCTTACTCCGCCAAACAATTGTTGAGATTTGCCTTAGGTTGGTATAAGAGTTTCAATGATCTCTGAATCAAAAGTAATTCTTTTTCCACTTAAGGGAATATTTTTGCAAGTCACCTTCCCTAAGGTGCCATTTTGGAATCATGGCACATAACCCCTCGTCATCTGTTCCACTCCATCCCTCTAGATGTGTGCTGCGTGTCTCAGCTCGAGAGATGTTTCCATGTCTCCCTCTGAGACTTGATCCTGAGTTGATTCGATCTCTGAGAAGATCGACCCTTCTAGAGTTTTTCCTTTCCTCTCGTTGTCATGTGGGTTGGAGTTCTCAGAGCAAGACGATGAGACAAAGATGGTGATTGAATCAATGTTCATTTGAAGTGCAACCTGGATCGTGAAGGTTGCGTTAGTTGTATTCCCCCATCATCTTACCCTACGCTTGAATCTCGGGACGAGATTCTTGTTTAGTGGGGGCGAGTTGTCACATCCCTAGTCCTGGTATGCACTAGGCTAGCCCTTCATGTGTGCATCATGTTTGAATTTTCAAATGAACTTGAAATGGGGGATGTTCAAACCCTAGCATAAAAAGGAATCCACCAGGTTCAACTAAAATATTTTTCAGTTAATCCAAATGGCTTTAAAAAATGTTCATCATTTCTGGAAAATGCTAGATACAATAACCAGAGGTGTCGAACATTTTTTTCATGACATATTTGGGCTCTGAATTAAATCATATAGTATTTGCATTTGGGCATTTAAATGCTATTAAATATTTTAAATGCTCAAATAATGATAAACTAAAATGTTTGTTGTTGGTTATATTCCAAACAGTGGCATTGAGAAGTTTTATGATTTTTGGATCTGTCTAGGTATTTTTAATAAAGCCCCAAAGACTACAGAATAATAGAAAATAGAATTAAAGAAAGGAGAGAGAAGGACTTACCTGGCAGCCCAGCCAGCCCACCACTGTAGCAGCCTAGCCGGGCAAAGCCAGCCTGGCCCACCAGGGGCAGCACTGTCTTCTTCCTCTTGCCAGGAGGAGAAGCAGCTGCGTGCCCGGCGCGCAGGCGAGCCGCGCCAACTCCTCCCTGCCTGCCTGGCCTCCCCGATCTTCTGGACGATGCCACGCACCCCCTGGCTCCCTCTCCCTTTCTCTCCCCGAACGCTCTCCCCCTCCTCTCTTCTTTCCGCCCGAACGCCTTCGTCGCTGCCGCTCGCCACCACCGCGGACACCGCCATCCCGGTGGCGCCGTGAGGTGCCCAAGAGCTCCGCCTAGTACCCCTCTTCCTCCTCGTCGAGCTGTGCAACGACGGACGCCCCCGAGCGTCTCCACGCCGTCGTCTTCAACCTCCAGATGCCAGAGATCTCCATCGCCGCCCCGACTGCTCCGGCCTCTCCCCGAGCCCACTAACCAACCCTGCGGAACCATTGTGAGCTCCTACGCCCCTCGCCCCTCTCCCCGTCGACGCGTTCGTCCTCTAGCCCCGATCTCCAACCGTGACCGACGCATCTCGCCGCCGGCCATGGCGTAGCCGTGGCCACAGCCGCGCAAGCTCGCAACCGAGCGCGCCACCGTGCTCAGCGTGTCTTCGCGCACCCGTAGCCACCACCAGCTCCTCCTCCCGAACACCTTAGCGAGGAACTCGAGCACGACCGAACCATGGCCACCGCAAACCTCATCGCCGGCGTTGATTCCGGCGACCTTCTGGTCTAGCTCCACCACCATCAGATGCGCCCAGCTGCGGGCGTTCCAACGCGCTCGGCTGCGTGACCTCTCGTCGCCGGAGTTGGCCGCACGGGCGACGCCGTCGTGCTGTGTTTAGCACCGGCGTTTGGCCGCCGACGTGGCACCTCCATTAGCGGCTAATGACGCTGCTAACTAAACCCCACAGTCAATAACAAACCGGCCCCACTAGTCTAATTAACCAGCCGACGAAGTTAGTTAGAATTAATCTAATTCTACTGGACCCACGTGTCAGCATTGACTTTGCTGGCGTGGCGTTTGACTGGTCCCACCTGTTTGTGAGTCTGACTAGCCCTGAGTCACTGACCAGTGGGACCCGCACGTTAGGTTTGACGCTATTCAGCGTTGTTGACCTGCTGACGCAGGCATGACGTAGTGCTGACGCAATAAACCCCTTTTCTGGATTATTTCTATTTTGGAAATATCTGAAAATTTCAGAAAATAGTGCTAACTTTAAGAATTCATAGTAATTCAATCATAACTCCAAATGAAAAGATTTATATATGAAAAACGATCAGAAAAATCCAATCTTTCCATATGTACTGGTTTCATGCATGTTTAAACAAGTTAACTTGCTGTTTAGTGCAAAACATGAGAAAGCACTATTTAAGATCAAAATGAGTTTGAACTTTGAGTCTTTGGTTCAAAATAGCTCAAACCCATCTGGTTGTAGTTGCATTAGCCCAACACACCCAAATTACCATGTCATGAGCATGCATCATTTTGTGCATTGCATTGATTGTGTTTCTTTCTCAGTTGCCGGTGCTTGTCCCCTCTCGGTAGGCGTATCCCGACGATGAGTTCGATGACACCGATGAAGAGCTATAATATCTTCAGAAGTGCCAGGCAAGCAAAACCCCCTTGTTCATTCCGATACAATCCCACTCTCTTGCTCCTGCTCTCTTTTACTGTATTAGGACAACAATGATTCAACTGTTACATGCTGCGGTAGTTGAACCCCTTTCCTCTGCATGACCTGTCATTGCCAGAGTAAATAGATGAAACCCACCAGCATGAGTAGGAGTTGTTTGAGCCCTGATGTGCCTACTCATTCATGCTTATTTGTCCTGCCTGCTATTTCCTAGAGTTGTGTCAGGTCTGATTCATCAAGGATAAATTGGAGGTGTGTGAACATGTCCTACTGTGTGTGAGCTAAGTGTGTGAACACGATTTGGTAAAGGTAGCGGTGAGAGGCCATGGGGGAGTACATGGTGGGTTGTCTCATTGCAGCCGTCCTCAGGAACTGAGTTCTGTGTTTTTGATCCATGAACAGTTACTACCCCACATTGGGTTCTGGTAACTCGGCCCCTCTCGGCTTATTAATCAACTTGATCTCTGTCCAGGAGTTGCAACTAGTTTCTAGTGTTTGTAGGTAGTGCTAGTAGTCTACCAAGTGGCACCCGGTACAGGTGGGCTTGGGACAGACTAGGCACAGTGGCACGGTGTACCAAGTGGCACCTGGATGGTGGGCTTGGGAACCCTGCTCACATCGTTTGGGGTCGTGAGAGACACCCCGGCCGGATCTCCTTGCGGATGGAACCCGAATAGGCGATAAACCTGGACGAGAGACTTGTGTGGTTAGTCAGGTCGTGGCCGACTCCCTCGCCAGGATTCCGCTTGAAGGTTGCCGAGATACACGAGGTGTACATGGCGGTAAGTGGCGACAGCGTGTGTGAAGAAGTACACCCCTGCAGGGTTAACATCATCTATTCGAATAGCCGTGTCCACGGTAAAGGACTTCTGGGTTGCTTGTACAGTTCATAGACAAGTGAAAGTGGATACTCTAGAATGCTTAAGATAAGTGTGAGTGCTATGGATGGCGTTCTCGTAGGAAGATGGGAGCGGATACATAGTGGTGTATTGATATGGTGAATATGTGGACTCGTGTGCGCCACCTCAAAAGAGTTACTAGCAGTCGTAGTTCAGGATAGCCATCGAGTCAAAGCTGGCTTGCTGCAGTCAAACTCCACCACCCCTTTATTGATACCGATGCATATGTAGATAGTTCTGATGTAAGTCTTGGTGGGTACATTTGTACTCACGTTTGCTTAATTTATGTTTTTGCAGAGAGACTTCCATCTCGCTAGTTGTTCCGCGTCGACTTCGACGTTTAGCTTGTTACCTCAGCTACGATCTTGTGCCCTCAGTAGGATCTGGTAGATAGTCAGGCTTCTAAGCCTTTTTCATTTGTAGATGTCTGTACTCAGACATGTTAAGCTTCGCATGTGCTTTGACTTGTATGCTCTGAATATTGGGTCATGAGACCCCTCTTTGTAATACCTCGCTCCTCGGAGCCTAATGAATAAATACTTGAGTCGCAGAGCTATGTTGTGATGCCATGTTGTATTTACACATATCGAGCATATTGTTTGTATGTTTGAAATGCTTGGTATGTGTGGGATCCGGCAATCTAATTGTTTATCCTTGGCAGCCTCTCTTATGGGGAAATGTAGTCCAGTGCTTCCTTGAGCCATAGTAGTCCGCTACAGCTCGGTTCACTGGAGTCCTGCTAGCCCAGCACTACTGCTCAGGACGCTTGACTGGCCGACATGTGTTTCACTTCGTTCCTGTGTCTGTCCCTTCGGGGAAATGTCACGCGGTAACATCCGGAGTCCTGCCTAGCCTGGTACAGCCCGGGTTCATGGAGTACTGTTAGCCCAGTGCTACAGCCCAGATACACACGCTGCTGACCGACATGCTCGAAGTTGATTCATGTATGCCTGTCCCCATGGGTTAGTGCCGCTTTGGGTTCACGACTAGGCATGTCGGCCCGGGTTCTCTGTCATATGGATGCTAGCGACACTATCATATACGTGAGCCAAAAGGCGCAAACGGTCCCGGGCCATGGTAAGGGGACACCCGTGGGAATACCGTGCGTGAGGCCGCAAAGTGATATGAGGTGTTACCGGCTAGATCGATGTGACTTGGAATCAGGGTCCTGACACCTCGGCCCACGAAGTCATGGCTGTAATCGCCCCGTAGACCGAGCCCTTCTTGGCCTACCTAAATAGGAAGGAGCTCCCCGAAGACCAACATGAAGCACGCTGCATTGTTTGGTGTTCTAAAGCTTACAAGGTCTACGAAGGGGAACTCTATAAGAAAAGCGCTACTGGAGTACTACAAAGATGCATCTCCGAAGAGGAAGGGCGGCAGCTCTTGGTTGAAATCCATGCCGGCCTGGGCGGGCACCACACCACGGCTCGGGCATTAGTCAGCTAGGCCTTCCGTACAGGCTTGTATTGGCCGACGGCCCGAGCAGACGCACAAGACCTTGTCCAACATTGCGTCGGTTGCCAGCTCTTTGCCAATCAGAACCATATGCCCCCTACCGCTCTACAAACAATCCCCATAACTTGGCCCTTTGCGGCCTGGGGGCTGGATATGGTCGGACCTCTTAAAGGGGGAAGCCATAAGAAGAAATACTTATTGGTCAAGGTGGACAAATTCACCAAATGGATAGAAGCTAAACCAGTCAAAACGGCTAAATCCGGACCAGTAATAGACTTCATATCCGGGGTCGTACACCAATACGGTGTCCCCCCACAGCATCATCACTGATAATGGCTCAAATTTCACAGCCGACGAAGTGAAAACTTGGTGCGCAAAAATGGGCATCAAGCTCGATTACGCTTCCATCTACCATCCACAAACTAACGGCCAGGTAGAGAGGGAAAATGGTCTTATTATGAGCGGCATCAAACCCAGGCTAGTGCGATCCTTGACAGAGTCGGATACGCACTGGGTGGAGGAGCTTGACTCTGTACTCTGGGGGCTATGGACCACGCCAAATCGCACCAGCAGATACACACCATTTTTATGGTGTACGGCGCGGAAGCAGTATTACCTTGCGATATAATACATGATTCGCCACGCGTACGCATGTACGAAGAGAAGGAAGCCGAGTTAGATTGGCAGGATACTTTGGATGCCCTGGAGGAGGAGCGCCATATCGCAAAAGCCCGTTCCGCATTCTATTAGCAGCAGGCTCGACGATACCAAAGAAGAGAAGTGCGGGCCAAAACTTACAATATTGGCGAGCTCGTTCTACAACTACCGGATAAGAATAAGGACAAACTCAAACCCAAGTGGGAGGGTCCCTTCGTCATTGACAAAGTTCTCACCGGAGGAGCGTACCGCTTATGCAATGCATCCGATAACAGACTCGAGCCGAACCCATGGAACGCGGCAAGACTACAGAGATTCTACGCCTAGCGCCGAACAAAGTGTTCGTCTCCTAACCCCTCCCTTTTAATTATGCCTCATCCCCTTTTCCTTTCTCGACCTGTTTCTCTCTTCACACAAAGTATTC
Organism: Triticum dicoccoides; assembly: GCF_002162155.2. Taxonomy (NCBI): domain Eukaryota; kingdom Viridiplantae; phylum Streptophyta; class Magnoliopsida; order Poales; family Poaceae; genus Triticum; species Triticum dicoccoides. The sequence goes on along the minus strand of NC_041392.1, from coordinate 581,030,254 downwards.
AATAGAGTGCGGATTTCCGGATCACTCCGGCCGCACTAAGTGTGTAAGCAATACCTGGGGGCTTCCTATACGGAAGCTAAAAATGATTACTCACATGGCTTTTCGCTAGTCGCATATGCATTCTTTTTCCTTATGTTCCTTTTCTTCACCATTATATGCATCGATATGACTTAAGATGTTGCCAAGCTGGGTTACCTGGCTCTTGTGTTTATGCCCTACATTCCCGTTAATTCGGCTAGGGCATAAGGGGAGCACCTCTACCATTGTTACTGCCGGTTCAGCCGGATGTGTACCTCAGACTGGGTGAAGCCGAAAGATAGCTTCCTTAAGAGAATATTCGGTCGGAGAACAAAAGATGTATTCGTTTATCATAACATAAATCCCCAGAAGTCTTGTATCCTGCGCCATCATTTGCAGTCCAGACATGCACATCGCCGCACGCGTACCTAGGGAAAGGAACCCCTAACGAAACTATTCTCTCTGGAAGATGTTTCTTACTATCCATGTAATATAACATAACTAGTTGGGTACTTGTCTGTTCAAGCACTTATGACCCCTACGCCTTGTCTCCATGCATACCCCTGTTTTGTATAGCTGAGCGGGTATTCGGACACACCCCGGACTATAGGATCCGGGGGCTGAAGCGAAAAGGTCTGCCATGACAAATGATTTTAATCTGGCTAGGGGCTAATCATGCCCATTAAATTACAGTTATTTGGACTGATTACATTCCTCTTCTATACCGTCCAACAGGCTATCTAGCTTACAATCCTGTTGAGAATACTTAGTGGCTAACGCTACCTGTTCATACACTAGACTAACGGGAATTTCTTGCCCATCGGGCCCCACCGGTCCCACTTCCGCCATATGGTTCGGGTCCAGCTTGGTGTAGCGTGTTTTCACCATTTCCCAGGCTTCTCTTGCTCCTTGGCCGCATGCTGATATCTTCCATAGACGGAAGCACTGCCGGGCTCCTTGAAGCAGGTCCGCAAGTTCCCCCATGCCATTCGGCAGTAGGCTTGATGGCCACAAAGCCTGAGCAACACCCTACATCACTTGCCAAGCTTGCTTGTGCAGTCGCGAGGGCATCTCCAGCTCGGTGCGACCCGTTAACATTCCTACAAGCAAAATTCTTTCAATATACTTCCTCGCCGAACTATACAATAGTTCGTCTAGGCACTTACTGTAAATGCCACGTCGAAGCCTCTTGTTCTCCTTCATTGAGTCCGCCAGCTGAGCACGGAGATCTTTTAACTCCACGTCCAGCTAGACTTTGGCATCTTGAAGATCGTTCTTCTCCCGCCTAACTCGCGTAAGAATGCGCTCGCCAGCCTCTAGCTGCTTTTTGAGATGCGATGCGTCCTCTCCTACGCCCTCTGGATTGACCCCGGGATTGTCTGGAGAATTTTCTGTTAGACTTGTCATATTACCCATTTACAAACTAGTGCATCTTCGCACAATTGTGATAATTGTTACCAGATGAGGGCCTTTGGGGTTCCTCTAACTTGGCAACTGTGGCCCTCAGTTCGGCCTTGCAGTACTCCAGCTCCCGAAACAATTGCTTGTTCTTTTCTACAAGGACCTGCACATAAATTGATCCTTAAAACTGTTGTTTCAACAGTTTCAAGTCTCAGGGGCTACTACTATACATACTTATCAAAATTTCTCACCCGTATGTCTTCGGCATACTGGTTTGCGCTTGGGCAAGCCCGCCCCGAGCAGCTCTGACGTATGCGTCCGCCGAATTGAAGGCACTAAACGCCTCTTTGGAAAAGATGTTGTTCTGAAGCACGGCCTGATGAAGACATGTACCTAGGGTAGGGACACGGACCTGACCAAAGAGTCCTACCCTAGGACACCCCTAGGCGAGGTCACCTTTCAATCGACTTGAAGGTATCCCACTCGACGGGTTCAAGACACTCGACCAAGAAGCTATCACTCAACCATAAAGCCAACCACTCGACTGCCAGGAGACCTAAGGTCACTCCGCAGGCAAACGGTCGGCTGTTAAGTAGTCTTTATGATCATTATAGCACTTTATTAGGGACGTTACCAGAAACGCCCAACCTTAAATGTACCTTAAACCCTGCATTACTGAGGGCGGGAGGGGTCCGGCGAACTCTATATAAGCCACCCCCCTCCTCAGTATGAAGGGTTCGCACCCCTGTATCCATACATGCATAATCCAGTCGACCGCCTCCGGGCTCCGAGACGTAGGGCTATTACTTCCTCTAAGAAGGGCCTGAACTCGTAAACCTCGCATGTAACAACTTCCCAATAGCTAAGATCTAGCCTCTCCATACTCACCCCCCTACATCACTGTCAGAGTTAGAACCACGACAGTTGCGATTTTTTCCGATCCCTTTGATCATGTTTTCTTGCGGAGTTTTGGTGGAGGACCGCGAGATCCGTCTCGGCGCGCTCACCTTTATCGTCAATGACTCCGCCTGGCTTCAGGAGGCACCACTCGTCATCGACGTGCTCCCCGTTCGTGGTGCGACACACTTCCGCGCATGCATTCATGGCGTCCTCCTACGGCAGCCATCGACTCAGTATCGGTCGGCCCCTGCGTCGTCTCCCCGCCCTGTCTCCCGCCAGCGCAAGCGCTCCGGTCGGTCAAGACTCCAGCGGTGGGTGAGGCATGCTGTGGCCCGCCAGTCGGCAGCACCACAAGTCGCGGCAATCGAGCCCGATGAATCCCTCTGCGGCCTGTTCAACCTGTCGACTGGCTCCGCGGAGACTGTATCCGAGTGCGACAGCAGCAACCCAGCGGCTGAGATTCTGGCGGTCAACGGAACGCATAGTCCTCCCGGTTTCCCTCGCGCTGATGGAGGCGCGGGTGGGGGCGATCCGTCGCATCCCCACGATGAGTATCTCCCCGAACCTCTCACGTCATTACAGCGAGAGGAGCTTCGCCGCCGGAACATGGACGCGCTCCGCACTCCTATTGTCGGAGAGACCCCCGAGGCCCGGGCCTTGGAGGACGTGCGTTTAGCCAACTTGGCCGAGCGCACTCGACTGGAGAATCTCCAGCGAGCACTCGACGAGCAAGCGCGTCAGCTGGCTCCCGAGTCTAGTCGACGCCAGCTCTTCCCGCCGACGCAGGTATATCAAACCCCAGTTCAGAATTTGGCCGCCGCGGCTCGTATAGCAGAATCGATTCAGCCCTCCCAGTCGGAGGCTGGCAGGGGCTTGTTATAGATCAGAGCATTGCTCCGGGCGGCGGGAAACCAGAATTCTGCTGCCTCTTAGTCGCAGAATAGAATCCACAGTCGATCTGTCGCAACAGATACAGTCGAGTCGGCTCACAGCCCGAGATCGCCCCCAAGACGTGAGGGACGCGGTGACCGGCGTGACCAGTAGAGGAGGAATGAGCAGTATGATCACCGATTCGACTGTGATGATCGACGTCGAGTGCCAACCCCTCCCCCGAGGAGTGGGTCATATGCGCCTCGACGGCAAGATGACAGACGCCCTCATAGTGTTGGGCAGAGGATTCCAGTAGACCCCAGAGACCCAGGCTTTGATGCGAGATCCATCCTCGTTCAAGGTTTGGTTGACAGGAACAGAGCTCATCGAGGAGGCCACAACAAAGATGCGCCTGCCAGCAGCGGAGTACGCGCTTTAGGGCCAGAGTGTTTCAGTCGAGCCATCAGAGCCGCAGTTATTCCTCCCAATTTCAGGCTGGCGACTGGAATCAGCAAGTTCACCGGTGAATCTAAGACTGACACCTAGCTCGAAGATTACTGAGTGGCTGTACAGATTGGCGGTGGCAATGATGAGGTGGCCATGAAGCATTTGCCTCTCATGTTAGAGGGCTCGGCCAGAGCGTGGCTAAATCGGTTAGCACCCAGCAGCATTTACACTTGGGAGGACCTCTCCCGAGTGTTTATCACGACCTTTGAAGGAACATGCAAGCGACCTGCAGGCCTTACAGAGTTGCGGTCTTGCGTGCAGAAGCCGAATGAAACTCTGAGGGAATACATCCAGAGGTGGATCACGCTGCATCACTCGGTTGAGAATGTGCCAGACCATCAAGCGGTTTGTGCCTTCAAGGAAGGTGTCAAATACAGAGAGTTGAATCTGAAGTTCGGTCGAACTGGAGAGATGTCCCTGAATCAGATGATGGAGATTGCCACCAAGTACGCTAACGGAGAAGATGAAGATCGACTCCGGAGTGGCAAGCAGAAAGCAGTCGCCCAGGAAACCGGAGGCAATTCCAGTCAGAAGCAGAAGCGGAAGGCCGAGCCAGCCACCCCTGGGGAGGCCCTGGCCGCAACCCAGGGAAATTTCAAGGGAAAACCCAAAGGCCCCTGGAAGCCCAAGAAAGTCAAGGATCAAGACGGAAATGATGTTTTGGATCTGCCATGTCACATCCACACCAAGAAGGATGAAGAGGGTAATTTTATTTACCCAAAGCATACCACTCGACACTGCTGGCTCCTGATCCAGCAGTTCCAAGGAAAGCAGTCCAAGGATAAGGAAAAAGAGTCGGACAGAGTCGAGAACAAGGAAGACAGTGACGATGGATACCCCCAAGTCAATTCCACCCTGATGATTTTTGCCGATGTAGAAAGCAAAAGTCGACTGAAAGTCATTAACCGAGAGGTGAACATGGTTGCCTCGGCAACACCCAGTTACCTGAAGTGGTCTCAGACTGCCATTACATTCGACCAGTCTGATCACCCGAGGCACATTGCCACCCCTGGGAGGCAAGCTTTGGTGGTCGACCCAATTGTTGAAGGCACTCGACTGACTAAAGTCCTGATGGATGGTGGCAGTGGCCTGAACATACTGTATGCTGAAACATTGAAAGGAATGGGCATTCCAATGTCCAGGCTCAGCACCAGTAACATGAGTTTCCACGTAGTCATTCCTGGCAAGAAAGCCCAATCACTCGGCCAGATCGCTCTTGATGTGGTTTTCGGTGATTCAAAGAATTACCGCAAGGAAAAGTTGACATTCGAGGTTGTGGACTTCCAAAGTGCTTATCACGCCATTTTAGGCAGGCCAGCTTACGCACGCTTCATGGCCCGGCCATGTTACGTGTATCTCAAACTGAAGATGCTAGGCCCCAAAGGTGTGATCACTGTTACAGGCAATCGGAAGAAGGCGGAAGAGTGCTTTCAGAAGGGCTCAAAGATTGCAGATGCTCAGATGGCAGTGGTCGAGCTGCAAGAGTACCAAAAGACTGTCGATCCAAGTGAGTTTCTACGAGCCAAGAAGCCTGCTTCAGAATCAGCTTTTCAGTCGTCCAGTGAAACAAAGACAGTCCACATTCACCCGACCGACCCCGATGCTGCCCCGACTCACATCTCAACGACGCTTGACTCCAAATAGGAAGAAGCGCTCATCCAGCTCCTCCGTGAGAACTGGGAAATCTTCGCATGGAAACCCTCTGACATGCCTGGAGTTCCCAGAGGGCTAGCTGAGCACCGTCTACGAGTTGACCTGAAGTTCAAGCCTGTGAAAGAACATCTTCGACGGTCCGCCGTCCAGAAGAGGAAAGCCATTGGCGAGGAGGTGGCTCGGCTCTTAGCAGCGGAGTTCATCCGAGAGATTTACCACTCTGAGTGGCTCGCCAATGTCGTCATGGTCCCCAAGAAGGACAAGTCACTTCGCATGTGCATTGATTTCAAACATATCGATTGGGCCTGCCCGAAAGATCATTTTCCTCTCCCTCGCATCGACCAAATAGTCGACTCGACTGCGGGGTGCGAGAGATAGTCTTTTCTAGATGCTTATTCCGGGTACCATCAGATCCGTCTGTATGGACCCGACGAAATCAAAACAGCTTTCATCACCCCATTCGGATGCTTCTGTTATGTCACCATGCCGTTCGGCCTCAAGAACGCCGGAGCCACGTTCATGAGAATGATTCAGAAGTGTTTACTCACTCAAATCAGTTGGAATGTAGAGGCATACATGGATGATATTGTGGTCAAGTCACGCAAAGGTTCCGACCTGCGAGCTGACCTTACCGAAACCTTTGCCAACCTTAGGAGGTATGATATCAAGCTCAATCCATCAAAGTGCACATTCGGAGTTCCAGGTGGAAAGTTACTCGGTTTCCTCGTTTCTGAACGGGGGATCGATGCCAATCCTGAAAAAGTTGGCACCATACTCCGGATGAAGCGTCCCGTTCGCGTGCATGACGTCCAAAAGCTTACAGGCTGCTTGGCCGCCCTAAGTCGATTCATTTCTCGCCTCGGTGAAAAGGCATTGCCCCTTTACCGACTGATGAAGAAGTCTGACAAGTTCGAGTGGACTCCGGAAGCTGATGCAGCATTTGTAGAGCTCAAAGCTCTGCTCTCCACCCAGCCGGTGCTTGCTGCCCCAATCAGCAAAGAGCCTCTGCTGCTTTACATTGCAGCCACAGGGCAAGTTGTCAGCACAGTACTTACGGTCGAGCAGGAAGAAGAAGGAAAGGCCTTCAGAGTTCAGCGCCCAGTCTATTATGTGTCTGAAGTTTTGACACCTTCAAAACAAAGATACCCTCACTACCAGAAGCTTGTATATGGGATTTATATGACCACCAAGAGGGTTGCACATTACTTCTCTGACCACTCCATTACAGTCGTCAGCGACGCCCCACTGTCAGAGATTCTGCATAACAGAGATGCAACCGGTCGAGTGGCCAAGTGGGCGATTGAACTCCTTCCCTTAGATATCAAGTTTGAAGCAAAGAAGGCTATCAAGTCCCAAGCAATCGCAGATTTCATTGCCGAGTGGATTGAACAGCAACTTCCGACTCAAGTTCACTCGGAGCACTGGACCATGTTCTTTGATGGATCTAAGATGCTGAATGGTTCCAGTGCTGGTGTAGTTCTAGTCTCCCCCCGAGGAGATAAGCTCAGATATGTTCTCCAGATTCACTTCGATTCCTCCAACAATGAAGCAGAGTATGAAGCACTTTTGTACGGGTTGCGCATGGCCATTTCACTCGGCGTCCGTCGCCTCATGGTCTACAGCGACTCAGATTTGGTGGTTAATCAGGTGATGAAGGAGTGGGACGTCAGAAGTCCAGCTATGACTGGTTATTGCAATGCAGTGAGAAAGCTAGAAAAGAAATTCGAGGGGTTAGAGCTTCATTACATCCCCCGACTGAAAAATCAAGCAGCTGATGATCTGGCAAAAATAGGCTCCAAGAGAGAAGCCATTCCCAGCGATGTGTTTCTGGAGCACATCCGCTCGCCGTCAGTCCAGGAGGATCCTTTCACAGAATAAGCCCCACAACCAAAAAGTGCCACAGATTCGACTGAAGTCGAAGTTCCTGATGTGGTCGACCTAATCATGGAAGTCTTGGCAATCACTCCCGACTGGACGATACCGTACATCGCGTATATCCTAAGGAAAGAGCTCCCAGAAGACGAGGAAGAGGCTCGACGGATCGTCCGCCGATCCAAGGCCTTCACAGTCATAAAGGGGCAGTTGTATAGAGAAAGCGCGACTGGAATCGGTCAGGAGTGCAAAACGCCAGAAGAAGGTCGGATAATCCTCGATGATATCCACTCGGGGACCTATCGCCACCATGCGTCCTCTCGGACCATTGTGGCTAAAGCATACCGAGCGGGATTTTACTGGCCTAGAGCAAACAAGATGGCAAAAGAGATAGTCGACAAATGTGGAGGCTGCCAGTTCTACTCCAACATGTCACACAAGACTGCATCAGCCCTGAAGACCATTCCAGTCCTCTGGCCCGTTGCTGTCTGGGGACTGGACATGGTTGGTCCACTGAGAACAGGCAGGGGCGGATTCACGCATGTGCTTGTGGCAGTCGACAAGTTCACCAAATGGATTGAAGCCAAGCCTATCAAGAACCTCGATGCTGGCACCGCTATCAGTTTCGTCAGAGGACTAACATTCAGATATGGAGTCCCTTATAGCATCATCACTGACAATGGGTCAAACTTCGATTTTTTGCGCCTCTCAAGGCACATGAGTCGACTACGCGTCGGTTGCGCATCCTCAGTCGAATGGACAAGCTGAAAGAGCAAATGGTTTGATTCTCAAAGGACTGAAGCCTCGGCTGATGCGTGATCTCAAGCACGCGGCAGGTGCTTGGGTCGACGAGCTTCCGTCAGTTCTGTGGGGATTGAGGACCACCCCTAACCGGTCGACTGGAAGAACTCCATTCTTTCTGGTTTATGGAGCCGAAGCGGTTCTGCCAAGTGATCTTCTTCACAACGCGCCCGACAAGAAGTAGTCGACCTCCTAGAAGAAGAGAGGGAGATGGCCATGATCAGATCGACCATTTATCAGCAAGACTTGCGTCGATTCCACGCCCGGAATGTGAAGAGCCGAGCCTTCCAAGAAGGAGATTTGGTCCTCCGAGTGGATCAACAGAAACCACACAAGCTTGCTCCTACTTGGGAAGGCCCCTTCATCATCACCAGAGTCCTGCACAATGGAGCATATCACCTCTACAATGTTGATCGCCAGTTCGACAAGCCTCGAGCTTGGAATGCGGAACTACTCCGCCCCTTTTACACTTGAGCTCTCCCTTGGACGAGATGTAATAAGAAAAATTCCTGCAGTTCGTTTTTATCAAAGGCAAGAGTGTTCCATCAATTGTTGTCACTTTTGTTTACATACGGAATCCCCCAGTGGGTGACTTAGCTGCGAATCTGTTTCGCCTAAGTTTGAAAAAATCCTACCGAGTGGAGAGCGATCCTCCCACTCGGGGGCTTAGCTGCAGTCTAGCACTCGCCTAAGTTCTCTCACCTAGTGACTTAGCTGCAGTCCGGCACTCGCCTAAGTTTTAAAAGAAAAATCCTTCCGAGTGGAGAGTGATCCTCCCACTCGGGGGCTTAGCTGCAGTCCAGTACTCGCCTAAGTTCTCCCACTAAGAGACTTAGCTGCGGTCAGACACTCGCCTAAGTTTGAAAAAATCCTACCGAGTGGATAGCAAACGTCCCACTCGGGGGCTTAGCTGCAGTCCAGTACTCACCTAAGTTCTCCCACTAAGAGACTTAGCTGCAGTCAGACACTCGCCTAAGTTTAAAAAATCCTACCGAGTGGAGAG
>NC_041392.1:580962497-581020974 GCF_002162155.2 Triticum dicoccoides | reverse complement strand
TTAGCTGCGGTCAGACACTCGCCTAAGTTTGAAAAATCCTACCGAGTGGAGAGCAAACCTCCCACTCGGTGGCTTAGCTGTAGTCCAGTACTCTCCTAAGTTCTCCCACTAAGAGACTTAGCTTTGGTCAGACACTCGCCTAAGTATTGAAAAATCCTACCGAGTGGAGAGCAAACCTCCCACTCGGGGGCTTAGCTGCAGTCCAGTACTCGCCTAAGTTCTCCCACTAAGAGACTTAGCTGCGGTCAGACACTCGCGTAAGTTTGAAAATCCTACCGAGTGGAGAGAAAACCTCCCACTCGAGGGCTTAGCTGCGGCCCAGCGCTCGCCTAAGTATTTAAAAATCCTATCGAGTGAGAGCAAACCTCCCACTTGGGGACTTAGCTGCAGCCCAGTGCTCGCCTAAGTACAAGACTCGACCCAATCCGCGAGTCGACCGCTACCTTCTCCCTCGGAGCTGCGTCGCAAATACAAGATTATTTCGAGTGAAGATCGAGTTCCACTCGACGAATCAAACCGTGAAGATATCCAACGAGAAATCAAGTTCAGAAAAAGCACAAAAGGTCCCAGACCTCAAAGTACTCGAGCCCTCGGCTCGGCGGAGTTTAACTGTTACAAGTCCACTCGGCATCCCGAGGCATATTTAAGGCAGAGTTTAAATGGTTACAAATCCACTCGGCATTCCGAGGTAAATTTAAAGTTTTCACTCCTCAGGAGGAGGACTGGAAGGGGCGACGAACTCATCCAAGTCGATCCCGTCGGCAATACGGGTGGCAGCAGCGATGAAGGTCTCCATGAAGTCTTGAAAGCTGTGCTTCCTAGTATTGGCAACTTGGATGGCCGCCAGCTTTTCTTCTCGCGCCTCCTTGCAATGGACGCGGACCAGGAACAGAGCGACATCAGGACCACATCTAGCAGAAGATTTCTTCCATTCCGCCACTCGACCTGGGACTTCGTTAAGTCGAGCCATCAGAGACTCGAGGTCGTTTTGAAGTGTCGTCCCAGGCCAGAGTGATGGCTCGATCCGCGACATCACAACTTTCAGCCAAGCCAGATAGTCAACGACGCTGGCAGTACGAGACTCCAGACGGAGCATGTTCATTGCAACCTTGTCCTTCACGAGAGAGTTAACAGGGTCCAAGCCTGGTTCTACTCAACTGGTCTCCTCTTCAAAGTTCTGGCAGAATTCTGCAAACACGATTCAAGGGTAAGACGGTGGCCGTACGCAGGCTCGACAACTACAAGACAGCCGGGTTGGAATAATTACCTTCGAGCATGACAAACAGCTTCTTGGTGAGTCCACCGAGATAAGCCTCCAAATCTTTTACCTTCCCCGATAGCTCACCCGCCTTGTCGTGCAGCGCCATCTTCTCTTTCTTCAGTCCACTGGCGTCTCGATTAGCTGCCTCGAGAGCAGTCTTCAGTCTGGAGTTCTCCTGTTCAAGAGCTCCAACCGAAGCCAGTTTCTCTTCTGCGAGCTTCGTTTTGCTCGAGGCCTCCTTCTGTGCCTCTGCAAGATTTTGGTCCTTCTTCTTTAGAGCTTCCTCCAGTTTATCTGCGGCGCGTCGAGTGGAACCAACATCAAGAATGGACAAGAAAGAAAAGTCACCCGTTAAGAATGGAGAACCTCACCAACCATACCTTTTGCTTCTTCTTGCGCCTTCTTCAAGTTCTCCTGAGCAAGCTTCAAGCTAAGGTTGAGCTGGATCTGCTGATTCTCCAACTCAGTATAGCGAGCTACAAGTTCGCAAGATTTCTGTAAAAAGAAAATCAGTCGACAGACGTCCAAGATAAGTTGCTTCCGGTAACTAAGAGACAATGATGACGTTTCTAAGACCACAGCCGAATCAAAAACATTCGACAGTAGTCTCGGGGACTACACCCAGTGGGTGCACTCAGCGTGTCCCCACTGGTTCGACCAAAAAAAAAGTCGACTGCCTGCAGTCGACCGGATACAATTCCACTCGACCTGGCCCGACCAAACCGAGCGAAGAAATACAGCTACAGCAACACAATGTAAAGACTACAGTCGACTGCCAGCAGTCCACCGTAGTCCCGGGGACTACACCCAGTGGGTGCACTTAGCGTGCCCCCACTCATCCAAAGGATTGGCAGACACACCCAGTGGGTGTACATATATAGATACAAAAGATCTTCGGAAAAGAAACTTTTCAAACAGCATATCAAAACAGACCAAGTGTCGAGTCGACTGACCTGGACGTTGCTCTGAAGAGCCGAACTCGCGTCATAGGCTGCTTGGCTGGCCTCCCGAGCCATCTTCACTTGCTCCATCATGATCCCCGCCTGGCGTATAGCCTCCTTTGCAGCAGCCGCTTGGTCCTCAGGGACGGGGTACGCAGCAAAAAGCGAAGATGGATCCGCAGTCGACACCGAGGGCCGCGCACTCGCCAGAGGAACGGCGAAGGTCACAGAAGCCCGAGTGGTGTCACCACCATCCCGAGCAACGGCCTTGGACGCCGGAGCGGATTGGGGGGTCTTGTCATCCGACGCCCTCTTGTGCCTCCTCACTCTCAACGGACCGTCGTCATCGTCATCCGGGAGGTCGATAACATGAGGAGGAGCTACAAGGAAAACATTCAATCGAGCAGAGTAGCAATAAAGGTTCAGTCGACTCAAAGGCAGGACGTCATTAATCGTACCAGGGTTGGAGGTAACAGCGTCCTCCATCTCTTGGTCGTCGTTCCTGGCAGAGACCTCAGAAGTAGGACCGCTACAAATCTCGAAAGTCAATCAGTTGGTTCAGTGAATCGACCAAGGATCCGTCCACGGTCGACAAAGGAAAGCAAGTCTTATTATTACCCGAAGATGGTAGGAACAGCTATCTTCATCTTGGGCAGAGCCTTGGGCGTCTTGGATGGCGTCGCTTGTGGATGCTTGGGAGCCTTCCCAGTCGGCGGAGGAGAAGAGGTCCGAGGGCGTTTCGACGACTGCCCAACAGGAGCAGTCGCCTTGCCATGTTCCCGCGCTGGATCGTGGGTGAGCTTGGATCGCCCCTCCGGGCGGGGGGGTTCAACCTCCTCCTCCTCCCCTTCGCTGGAGAAGATGTCGTCGCCTCCCTCTCCCTCACCGTCGGACTCCCACTCGCCTTGGTCGTCCCCGCTCTCGCCTCCGCTCGCCTCCCCTTCCTCAGTCGACCCCTGTGCCCCGTTGGGCGTCGAGTACATCTCGGTGGTCTCCTAGAAAACAACAAACAAGACGAAGGTCAATCGACTTATTCAAAGAAGACCAATGCAGAAGACAAGATATCAGTCGGGAGCACAAAGACATACCTGGTCCACCTCATACGAGTTGTCGAGAGGGGTTACCCTCCTGGCTCCTCGGGGGTTGTCTTTGTTCCCCGTGATGCTCGACAGCCACCCCTCCACCATCTCGTCGATGACTTCCTCCGGGTGGACCCGAGTGGTGTCGTCAAGACCCGAATACAGCCACATCGGGTGGTCGCGGGCCTGGAGCGGTTGGATACGCCTCTGAAGGAAGACCTCCAGCAGGTCCATACCAGTCACACCCTCGCGGACAAGCTCAACCACTCGACCTGCCAGCACCTTGACTTGGGCCTTTTCCTCCGGCGCGACTTTCAGAGAGGCAGGCTTCTCGGCTCGGTCGAGGGAAAAAGGAGGGAGACCAGTCGATTGTCCTGGGGTCACCTCGTCCTTGCAGTAGAACCAGGTCGACTGCCAGCCACGGACCGACTCCGGGAAGGTGATAGATGGAAAACAGCTCTTCCCCCTCGTCTGGATCGCCAGGCCCCCGCACAGCTGGATCACCTGCGTCCTCTCGTCACTCGACTTAGCCTTCTTGACCGATTGAGAACGGCAGGTAAAGATGTGTTTGAAGAGTCCCAATGGGGTCGACAACCCAAGAAAGCGTCACACATGGAGATGAAAGCAGCAAGGTAGACAATGGAGTTGGGAGTGAAGTGGTGGAGCTACGCTCCAAAGAAATTCTGGAAACTCCGGAAGAAAGGATGGGGCAGCAGAGAAAACCCTCGGTCGATGTGGGTGGCTAGGAGCACGCACTCACGGTCGCGGGGTTGAGGTTCGATCTCTCCCCTCGGAAGACGCGTAGCTTCGTGGGGAATGACTCCCCCCTCGACCATATCGTCGAGATCCTCTTGCCGGAGCACCGATGGCATCCAATCGCCCTGGATCCAACCTTTAGGCAGAGCGGTCCTAGAGGAAGATCCGCCCCGAGCTGACCTCTTCCCTTTCCCCGCCGCCGCCGCCTTCTTCGCGCGCTCCAGGGCAGAGGTCTTGCTCTTCGTCATCGTCGCCGGCGAAGTCTCGCACGGGCCTGCTGTGTTGGGGCGGGAACGGAGGTGGCGGAGGGACTTGCGAAGGGGGAGAGGCGGAAGAAAGGAGGAGAATAGAGCGCACTGCTTGGAAACCCCAAGCCGGCGATTTATAAGGGACCGCTTCCGAGTGGCTGACTGGTAGGCCCAGGCTATCCAGTCAAATCCCGCAGCAGACGCGCGTGCAGTACGTGGCGAAAAAGACGACGCGGGGATCGAGGAGCTTCCGCTTTATCGCTTCCAATTACTGCGGCTGCTCCCGTCCCGCGCGCTTCCCAAAATCTGAATCCTGCGACATCCACAGGACATAAAACAACTTGTCAAAACAGAAGACCCCGATCGCGCCGGCGCTCGGTATGTCACAAACAAAGAAATTCACTCGACGAAAGGCCTGGAATTGATCAAGGCGACTGAAAAAGGTTGGCAACGTCATCCGTGACGATTGACCCAAAACGAGGCGCTCACATAGCCCAAAGAACCAGTCGGAAAGATCTCCAACCCTTTCCCCACTCTAACCTCGATCCATTCGGGGGCTAATGATGAAGACATGTACCTATGGTAGGGACACGGACCTGACCAAAGAGTCCTACCCTAGGACACCCCTAGGTGAAGTCACCTTTCAATCGACTTGATGGTATCCCACTCGACGGGTTCAAGACACTCGACCAAGAAGCTATCACTCGACCATAAAGCCAACCACTCGACTGCCAGGAGACCTAAAGTCACTCCGCAGGAAAATGGTCGGCTGTTAAGTAGTCTTTATGATCATTATAGCACTTTATTAGGGACGTTACCAGAAACGCCCAACCTTAAATGTACCTTAAACCCTGCATTACTGAGGGCGGGAGGGGTCCGACGAACTCTATATAAGCCACCCCCTCCTCAGTATGAAGTGTTCGCACCCTTGTATCCATACACGCATAATCCAGTCGACCGCCTCCGGGCTCCGAGACGTAGGGCTATTACTTCCTCTAAGAAGGGCCTGAACTCGTAAACCTCGCATGTAACAACTTCCCAATAGCTAAGATCTAGCCTCTCCATACTCACCCCCCTACATCATTGTCAGAGTTAGAACCACGACACGGCCTGTCGGCGCCTGTGACTCATGGCGCTCTCTACTTCAGAATTCGTGGCTGAGAGCATGTCCGCACTCTCTGTTTGAGAGCTATGCGGTGCTGGCCCCGTGTCCGCCTCCGCCCCTGAAGCTGGTTCTGCAGCCCGGCTGGTGGAGGCGTGATTGGTAGGGTCTCCGAATATAGTCCGGTTATTCTTCTTCCTGCCAGACACAAAGACCGATGTCACATTTTAAATTCTATAATTACAGGACAGGTTATTGTTTTACCTCTGTAGCGGTGTGTCAACCCTCACCGCCTTCCTCTTGAGCCTGCCCGATCTGGATGCCCCTGGTTGACGAGTCCCTAGGGGCTCGGCCCCTCGCTTCGGCCGTCGTTTCTGCAAATAGAAGACGCCTCAAAGGTAAATTATAACACCTGAGGGGAGTCCTCTTCGAAGGATAGAGCTTTCTAGTTCAGCTTACATATGAGTAGGGGAGCAGTCCAAGGTAGTCGGCCGTAACGGCCACTAGGGCGCCATCCCAGCTTGCCTGATAAAATACCCCGTTGACAAGCTCCAAAGTGATATCTGGATCCACTTTAAGTCCCGGATCTAGGGCCCTTCCAGGGTCCTCTGGTTGCGGGGAAGGGTTGAAGATTCCTTCTATGGCCCTCCTTAATTCCTGCCTAGAAGCATTGATGCAAGTAATCTTAGCAAAAGAATGCTAAAGCAAAGAAGGGAAAAAGAATGGCAACTTACCCATGCTGGGGGGTTGTACATGGAGAATCCTTCCCGTGTTTTTATGCGAAGGAATTCCTCCTCTTCCCCTTTGTATAGATCGGACAATATCCTTGCCAGAGCGGCAGCGGAGTCCGGACCTTTACGGCCGCAGCGGGAGGCGTCGTCTTCCCTGTTGAAATGCCACATGGGCTTCCCCCGATATTGGAGCGGTTGCACTCCCCGTCTTATGCATATTGCCATAACCTCAACAATTGTCAGTCTGGATTTGGCCAGTAACTTTATCCTGTCCATCAGGAGGAATATTTCCCTCGTGTCCTCTTCTTGAGGGCCCCAGGGGCGCCAGCTTAGGCATGCCCTCGGCGGGGCGTAGCTGAACTCGCGGAGACCTGTCCGGACTGTATCCGGAAGGGGGACGTCGTTTATATAGAACCAGTCTGAAGGCCAGGTTTCTGGTGCCTTCTTAGGAGTGCCGGACAGGTATCCGGTCTCGGCAATGCGCCATACTTCGGCCCCGCCCACTTGGCATAGGGACTCCCCCTGGGTGCGGGCGACGAGGCAGAACGGCTTCCGCCATAATCCGAAGTGTGGTTCGCAGCCTAGAAATAGCTCGCACAGGGCAACGTACCCCGCTATGTACAGAATAGAGCCGGGGGTAAGATCATGTAACTGGAGGCTGTAGAACTCCAGGAGCCCGCGAAGAAACGGGTGGATAGGGAACCAAACGCCCCTCAGCAGATGAGGGATCAGACATATACGCTCCTTCGGAGATGGGTTAGGAGATCCCTCAGCCTGGTCTCCTCCGTCATAAGTGGCTATTCCAGCTCGGACGGAGACCATGAACGCCGGTGGGAGAAACCCTTGGGTTTGTAGCTTTGTCAAACGGCTATGAGGAACTGAACACTCTCCCCAATCCCCCGACTTGGAACGAGAAGGGCAAGCAGAAGAGCTGCGACGGTCGGCCATGTTGGAATGGCTTTTTGCGAAGCGCTCTGTTGGATGCTGGCTCTGGGAGGTAGAGTGAGGTTTGGATCTAAGAATCCCCGTCCCTTCAAATAGACGATTCACCCGGAGGATCAAGGGTGGCAATTGCAAAAATGCCTCGACTCCTCGCATTCGCTCGACACATGGAGATGGTCATTACTGAGGCACCAAAGCCGAGGAGCACAACATTGATTGGAGGCCGGACACTATTCGCCGTAACAAGCACTTTGGAGTATTCGGAGGAGGAACCCGCGCTGCAATGCCGAAGACAAGACTGTGCACTGGACTCATCGTCGTCGAAGCCTGGTTCAGGGGCTACTGAGGGAGTCCTGGATTAGGGGGTATCCGGACAGCCGGACTGTGTACAACGTTCGGACTATTAAAGCGTGAATATACAAGACTCAAGACTTCGGCCCGTGTCCGGATGGGACTTTCCTTGGCGTGGAAGGCAAGCTTGGGATCAGGATATTATATTTCCTTCCTTGTAACCGACTCCATGTAAACCCTAGCCCTCTTCGGTGTCTATATAAAACGGAGAGGTTGGTCCTTAGAAGGCCGATCACAATTACAATCATACCATCATAGGCTAGCTTTTAGGGTTTAGCCTCTACGATCTCGTGGTAGATCCTCTCTTGTACTACCCATATCATCAATATTAATCAAGCAGGAAGTAGGGTTTTACCTCCATCGAGAGGGCCCAAACCTGGGTAAACATATGTGTCCCTTGCTTCCTGTTACCATCAGCCTTGACACACAGATTGGGACCCCCTACCCGAGATCCGCCGGTTTTGACACCGACACCCTTCTTCTTCACTCGCACTACAAATAGGCTGTCCGTTCGTTACTCTGCTTAAATCCGTGAGCGCGACGTGACGCCCTCGAGGAAAATGGAGTCAGCTGACCCCAGTGCCAAGAAGATGAGGCTCCCACCAGCGGTGAAGCCTGCTGTAGATCCCGCACCCGGCAGCGTGGGGAGAAGCGGCGACCCCGCCCCCACCGGATCCTGGGAACTCGTAGAATCTCAGGTGGACCGCATCAGTGATCTCCCGGATTCCATCCTTGGGGAGATCATCTCACTTCTCCCCACCAAGGATTGCTGCCGCACCCACGTCCTCTCAATTTGGTGGCGCCCTCTATGGCGCGCCGTGCCCCTTAATGTCGACTGTCGTCAGCTATCTCTCTTTAATGATTTTGAAATCCCCAGAGCCATCATCTCCTCCCACCAGGGCTCCGTTCAAAGCCTCTACATCCCGTCATGCTACCTGAGCAAGCATACCATGCCATGCATGTTGGACACCTGGCTGAAATCCCCTGAATTCACAGAACTACAACTGCTTGAGTTCTACTATTCCCCTAGAAATCACCTACAAGATACCGAACGCCATCAACCTGTGCCCTCAGCACCGATGTCCATCTTGCGGTTTTCCTCCTCTCTCCACACCGCCACCTTTGCATTGTGCTACCTTCCAGACAATCTGGTACTAAACCTTCGACTCCCATTTCTCAAGAAACTTTCACTTGTGCGGGTTCATATATCGGAGGCCTCATTGCACATCATCATCCACTCCAGTTGCCCTGCCCTGGAGTGCTTGGTGCTTGTTTTCACAGTTAGAATCGGTTGTCTCCAAATAAAGTTGCCTAACCTTGTAAGAATTGGAATTTCTTTTGATGGAAGGAGCTCATCATCCAAGATGCCCCTTCACTTCAAAGTTTGATCCTTGATTCTAATTATTGACCGTCTCAAATAACCGTCCTCTCTGCGCCTAAACTAGAGACCCTGGGTGTAATACATGATCTTTGTGCTAATTTCAAGATGGTGTTTGGCTCTACAGTTCTTCAGGTACTTTATATTATCATCTACACTTGTAACCATAAGCTGCATTTTAAATTTCTACGCATAAGTTATATATCATCTCGGAGTACACATTTTGTACTAATATTATGTTCTATGCTCAATGAAGAGTTTCTCCATGGATAGCCTATCAATGGTGCTAGATTCTGTCAAGATCTTATATATCCAAATGAATAGTTTTGATCTGAACAAGATTATTGGCTTGCTGCAATGCTTTCCATGTCTGGACAAGTTGTATATAAAGGTGATAATTTCACGCACATTGGAAGCCCGCATATGGTGTACTAAAAGCTGTTGCTCTTTCCACTCTTTTTAGACCTTAACTATTTTCAATCTTCATGTCTATTTAGGCAACATGACGGGGTAAGAAAGTTATAACCAATCGGTGGATTCGTAAGCACCGGGATTTTCTCACTTCTCATGACATTCGATTGATGATGATAACGCTAGAATGATATGTAGCCAACCATGCAAACACTAGATTTGTCACATTCTTCCTGCTAAATGTGAGGTTACTATTGTCCATCAGGATTAAGTTTATCAGCAGCATGGTTTTGAAGGATGGGTATGTCGAAGAGCAAAAAAAAGGAGTTTTAGGTGGGCAAAAGAGCATCTAAACATGTCAGGATTCTATTTACAACATATTGTGGTCATAATCCAGTAAATTTTACGACCCAGGATGTTCATTCTATGGACCTAAACGATCCATTTGACTGTGACTGCCAAAAACAGTGCTGGAGTTAGATGTTGTTGCCCTTTTCAACCTGGGTTTTGTCTAAACCTGATGAACAATTAACCCTCGTGCTTCTTTATAGTTTGTAAGTTGGAGTTAGATGTTCTTGCCCTTTTCAACTCGGCTGTGATTGTCATATTTTCTTTGAAACAAGGCAAATGGCTTGCCATTCGTTTAATTTAGAGTGAAATATTGTAGCAAATCCCAACCAAGGGAAATAACATCACTCTCGCCGGCTGCTTGAGCTCAGTGTGCATTACAGAAGCCAAGTGATTAGCCCCCACCAGCACCCACAAACTTATTTCGAACTAGCACACCAAATGGGATGTAAATTTTCATAGGAAAGGCTGCCTAACCATGACAGATTTGGATTCTGACATTTGGGACCCATGAGGAAATAACCTATCCAAGGTGGTGTCGACTTACTAGCTAGTCAACAAACATTTCTGCCTACCAGCCGTTGGATTGACATCCAACATCTGTCGTGTATCCTCTATCTCTGGTTTTCTTCCACTAGCCGCCCAAACCAAACCACCCCGTCAGCTCCGCCTGCTCCCGCCTCCCATGGCTTGCTGTGCCTCCACCGCCCTACTGTACCCTCCAACGTTGGCCAGTCCCTCCCTCTATTCCCCGACACGTCCTATTATTCTCCCGCGATGTTAGCCCCAACACGCACCCGCACCCGATCCAGTCAACCCTCGTACTCCCCTCCACCTACAACTGGACCGGCGCATCTTCCATGGCTCCTGTTCGTTCCGTCCGAGGCCTCGCTGTTTTCCTCGGCCTTGGTTCGCTCGCCGTGCGCGGTGCGTCGCCTTCTTGCGTTATCAATGCCATCAACAACCAAGAGGAACAAGGATATTACTGTACGTAGAGAGGATGACAGGTGGGACCCACCAGCGTCATGGCAGTAGGAAAGCAAGTCCTTCGTTATTACAAGCACCAAAAAATGGTTCCTCCTAATGGTTGGACATCTGGGGCTCACGCCATTTTCAACGTACTCAATAAACGAGAGAATTAAACAACGAGCGGCTCACACCAAGGACACAGCAGGTCGCGCAGTGGTTATTTACTTTTTTAGGAACAAGGAGGTGTTATTTATACTAGTTTTAGCGACGGGTCAGGGTAACAACAGGGTTGTGGCCCGTCTAGCCAGAGTTTTATTAATGTTTACCACATCATGAGCCCAGTTGTGTTTTTTTCTTGCAGAAAATGGCTAGCCTAGTTCTATTTTTTTAAAAGAAATAGCGAATGAGGCCTACTTGCTTTATCATCCCTGCTGGGCTGCAAATCTTTCAAGACGAGGAGGGAGTTTCATTCGGTTTGCCCAGAAATGGGCTATACATTTTTAAAACACATCAAACCGGGAATTAGTTTCATATTTTTATTACAAGATTTTAAATTCCATTGATTTTTATGCCTCGACAATTATTTGGATTTTATATTTATATAAATTATTTTTCAAAATAGTTTGAATGTGACTCGATATTTCGGGATTAAAAACAGTTGACTGCACTGAAATATGCAAAATTTCGTATAATTTTTAACCGTGGCCACAATATGGGGTGTAATGCTAACAAAAAGAAGATGGGCTCCAAAAATATTCTTAAGAATTGGCAAATGGGATGTAAATTATTAGAAATAATTGCAGATGGGTTGTATGCTGTTTTCCATAGATTTGAGGTTGACTTGTGCGCCTACTACACGCTGACGCGTATGCTTTCCTAAAAAATAAGGTTGACGCTCATGCAACGTCGTGTCCACTTAGTCAACACACGAGAGCAGTGACTGTTGGATGTCCATCCAATGGCCGTCATGCTTCTTCAATCACTGCTCTTCCTGCTGCAGCCGCTCAAACAAGCGCCAGCGGGACTACCTGCTTCCTCCTCCTGGGGTTGGCTATGCTGCCGCGCAGGCCTCACTGCCCCATCGTTCTCCCATCGCTGGCCTAGCCATCCCTCTACTCACCCACACCTGCTGTTATTATCCGGCGACGACAGACAAACCAGTAAACCCTCGCACTCCCCTGCGCGTGGGAAACAACTGACGAGTTTTCCCTCGCTACGTGCCGTTCCCTTCCTAGGCCTCACCGTCATCCACCGCCCTGGTGCTCTCGACGCGGCGTGGTCAACATGGTCAACGAATGACATGTATCGGAAGTGGACTGTACGTGGAGAGGCTGACAGCTGGGTCCATGGCCGCACATAAGGAAATGCCTCCTTATTACGCGCAAAATAATGATTCCTCCACCTGACAAGCGGGACCCACCAAAAGGGCCTCTTTATTTCGTGAAAAAAATGTTCCCCCGCTGAGAGGTCGGACCCATCAGCTATATCTTCGCATGCAAGGAAGTGCCTCATTATTACGCACAAAAAAATGAATACCCCCTGCTAGCTGGGACCCACCATAGAAAATATGGACGATTCTAGCTCCAGTAACCGTACGATGTCCATCCAACGGCCGTAGAGCTTCTTCAACCTCTGGTCTTCTTGCTCCAGCCGCCCAAACAAGCGTCGGCCGTGCCACCTGCTCCTGCCTCCCGTGTTTGGCTGTGTTGCCACCGCTGGCCATGCCATCCCTCTATACTCACCCACACCTCCTGTTATTCTCCAGCGACGGCAGCCTCACACCGCAGCCGAAGCAATCAACCCACGTACTCCCCTCTACGAGGGAATCCACTGCCGCTTCTTCCCCGGCTCCGCGTGGTCCCCTTCCTAGGCCTCGTCGTCGTCCACCGCCCTAGTGTTCTCGATGCAGCATGGTCAAGGAACAACTTCTGTCGGAAGAGTACTGTACGTGGAGAGGCTGACAGCTGGGTCCACCGCCACAGTAAGGGAGTGCCTCCTTATTACGCGCAAAAAAATTATTCCTCCACCTGATAGCAGAGACCCACCGGACAGGCCACCATATTTCGTGAAAAAATCATTTCCCCCCTGACTGCTGGGACCCACCAGCTACATCTTCGCATGCAAGAAAGTGCGTCCATTTTACGGGAAAAAAATGATTCGCCGCCCTGACTACTGGGACCCACCAGCTACATCTTCGCACGCAAGGAAGCGTGACAGTCGGGACCCACCTAGTCGAATCTTACATAGCTTTGTCATTCTGTTCGCGAACATGTATGTACATACTGGTCGATGTAGAGGCGTGCACGTGTCGTAGTAGAGGCGCGCACGAGGCGTAGTAGAGGCGCGCACGTAGCATGTACACGTACGTATAGCGGCCAGGGTGCAAGAAAGAAAATACGGCCACGTACGTACATACAGGCGGGGTCTCAAACGCCTATTCACGCATACGTACGGCCAGGGCTCATGTACATGGCTGGGCTGGAACGGAGAAGCTGCGCCGTCATCGTGTTCATGGGGAGGCAACGAAATGTATCTTGTTCATCGGGAGGCAATGGAACGCGTGCTGTTCATCGGGGGCCAACCGGCTTGCACGGAATGGCCGATGGAAACGAGGCCTGGCATACTGCAGAACGGCCTTGTGTTCGACCAGCCACGGTGGAAATGGGATCTTGTTCATCGGAAGGGGTCTAGCATACCGCAAAACGGAGGAAACGGACCTCCTACGGCCGGAATGGGGTCCTGTTGATCGGGAGGGGTGTGGCGTACCGCAAAACGGAGGAAACGGACTTGTGTTGGAGCGCTATGGTCGAAACAGGGGCATGTTCAACGGGAGGGGTGTGGCGTACCACAAAACGGGACTCCATGGGATACTGTTCATCTCCACCATCGACCTCCTCCAACCTCCACGGGCTCCTGTTCATCCACCGTCGACCTCCTCTAGCCTCCACTTGTGACTGTTCATCCACAGGGCTCCTGTTCATCCATCCTCCATCATGCGCTCCTCCATCGACTATTGTTCAACCAACTCTGTCCACGAGGTCCTGTTCAACCACCCCTCGACGGGCTACTGTTCATCCAGCCCTCCACCGGCTACTGTTCAACCAGCCCTCCACGGGGTCGTCCTGTTCATCCAGCCCTCCACGGGGTCCTGTTCATCCACCCCTACACCGGCTCGATCGATTGGGGTCCTGTTCATCCAGCGGGAACACCATGGGGGACTGTTCATCCAACCCCCCACTAGGAACTGTTCATCCAAACCCCCCAACAACACTCACTATTCACCCAGAGGTAGTAGCGATGGAATCACTTGGGTTCAGTTAACAGCAAGGGATCGATTGATCGCTCGGTATCAGTAACGCGTAGCCTGAAGTGCAATCGCTCGGGTTCAGAAAGAGCCCAACACCTAGCTCGGGTTTAGTTAGAGCCCAATGCCTCGCACACACACATGTACGTATGAGAGAAACACGCATCGCTCGGCCTTCGACCACCCACCGTAACCGGGAACTCCATGATATTTTCCTTGCCCTCGCTTCTACCACGGTTTTTTCCGTCATGGATGGCCCAAAGAATGTCATGAAGCTGCGTATCTGGCTTGCCCAGGACGAAAAGCCCATTTTCTGTCATGATTTTTTGTCATAGAAGTAGGAGCCCACAACATCTATGATGATACCGGGTTTTGTGACAATTATCGTCATAGAAGTGTCATAAGTATGAAATAAATAATTTCGTTCAGCCCAAAATGTCACGGATGTGTCTTTATTTTGTAGTGAAAGCATTAACACATAGTGAATACATGAACTCCTCAAACTACGGTCATCACCGGGAGTGGTCCCGACTATTGTCACTCCGGGGTTGCCGGATCATAACACGTAGTAGGTGACTATAACTTGCAAGATCGGATCTCAAACATGGATATAATGATGATAACATAAACGGTTCACATCTGAGTTCATGGCACCCGGGCCGAAAGTGACAAGCATTAAGCATGGAAAACTCATAGCAACATCAATAGTAGAACATAGTGGATACTAGGGATCAAGCCCTAACAAAACTAACTCGATTACATGATGAATCTCATCCAACTCCTTACCGACTAGCGAGCCTACGAAGGAATTACTCACTCCCAGTGGGGGGCATCATGGAATTAGCGACGGAGAAGGGTTGGTGATGACGAAGGACGAAGATCCCCCTCTCCGAAGCCCCAAACGGACTCCACATCTGGTCTCCCAATGAAGAATTGGAGGTGACGGCGGCTCCGTCTTGTGGATCGTGATAATTCTTTCTCCCTTATTTTTTTTGGAAAAATAGGATTTTATAGCGTCGGTTTCAGGGTCTACGGGGCCACGAGGTGGGGACAACCCACCTGGGTGCGCCAGGAGGGGGGCGCGCCCTGGTGGGTTGAGCCCACTGAGGTGCCCCCTCCGGTGGGTCTTGCCACCAGAAGTTCTTGTTTATCATATAAAAATCCTCACAAAGTTTTGTTCCATTCCGAGAACTTTTATTTCTGCAGAAAAACAACACCATGGTAGTTCTGCTGAAAACAGCGTTAGTGCGGGGTTTGTTTCATTCAAATCATGCAAATTAGAGTCCAAAACAAGAGGAAAAGCGTTAGGAAAAGTAGATACGTTGGAGACGTATCAACTCCCCCAAGCTTAAACATTTGCTTGTCCTCAAGCAATTCAGTTGATAAACTGAAAGTAAAAAAGAAAAACTTTTATGAACTCTTTTTCTCTTGTTTGCATAAATAAGCTTAAACAACACCCAGCTTCTCAGCCAACATTATAACTAACAATGCCAACAATAACTCTTAGAGATTATATTAACTCATATCAATGACATAATAAGCTAGCGAGCAATAATAAGATTTCTCAAACGGCAACACATTATCAAAACAACCATGATATAATATGACAATAGTGGTATCTCACTAGCCCTTTCTGAGACCGCAAAACATAAATGCAGAGCACCTCCATAGTTCAAGCAACGACTAAACATTGTAATTCATGGTAGAAAAGATCCATTCATGATGCGCCCAACATTAGCTACACACAATGCATAAGTCATGACAGCAGTCCTCTCAGGTTCTAGCGCTTGTTTTAGAAGGTGATGACTCAACATAAAAGTAAATAGATAGTCACTTCATAGAGCGAAGTAGTGATTTGCAGAGGTGCTAGAGCTCAAGTTTTAAAACAGAGGTAAATGATATTTTGAGACATGCACCCTTCTCATTTACTTCATGACCATCAGTTATCAATATCTTCCATGCTAAGCACGCTAGTGGCGGTTCCCAAGCAATAAAAGTAAAGGTTTTGACTCCATTGGGAGTTTTTGTTTGATTATTTGTAAGCTTTTTTGTTTGCAGTTTGGGACACCGAAATTTTCTCATGCGATGGCGAGTGAATAAACACTCAACCTGAGAATAACCCGCTTAGCATGGAAGATATCGGCCACCTCCCACTACAAGAAATCTGTTAATCCATGACGGATTTTTTTGACGATCCTATATCCGTCACCGATTAAGACAATTTACACTCATCTATCACCCATACCGTCACCGACTAGTAAGCCACGTGTGGGCCGAAAAATAGCAGGCCCTTGATGACGGACGTCGGGCTACCGTCATGGAAACTGTCACGAATCAAACAAGTGGGCTTAGTCGGGCGTACCATTTTTTCCATATACACCATCCAGACCGTCATGGATTGTGCTCATGCTGATGTGGTGTAGATGCCCCTTCTTTGGCCCACATGTCCATTGGACCATACGTGTTTTTCCAAAAAAATAGTGAGGATGAGTGGGTGCCATTGTATGCCCCACATGACAGTAAAAAAACAAGTTATCGATTTAGTGCGTCGCCGTCCAGATCGAGGGCCGTCGCCGCGGCGACGCCAGTGCCACCGACGGCTGCCCGGGCGAGGTTGGTCCGATGGGCTGGTCTGTCTCGGCGTCATCTTCAGGATCCCGTAGGCCTCATGCCTCGCCGCCACCCGCCCTTGTTGCGCCGATGAGCCAACCTCCACCAGGCATTGCCGCACCACGATCTAGCCGCCTCCCACCATTATCGCACTAACAAGCAGCCGCCGCCCACTATTGTTGCACCGGACACTCCCCCGTTCTTCCCCACATCAATGTCAACCAGGAGCGAGTGGTATGTCTTCTACAAAAATCATCTCTCTCCTACTGAATTTGTTGATTAAATATTGTGATTTGCAAGCGGAGGTGAAGCAAGTATGCATATACATATGTAATTTAAGATGGATTTCCCATCCTTAATATTGCTATTCTAGTATAGTTGTATGGACTGAGGTGAATTTTTTTGGATAGGGGATCTAGGATAACAGTGCTTGGCCAAGTGATTTAAATGTACGCATAGATTAAAAGTTGGGGTTGTGTTGTGTTTTAATATCCAGATCTTGTATACCAGTTACCTTGCGTAATCTGCAAGTGATTTATGCATGCTTAAGCTTGGTGTTTTGTTGGCAGAATTTGCCGAGAATCTGATCCTGCCATAAGTACAGGACACGCTGCTTCTATTGGTACAAAATGCCCAAAATCTGATCCTGCCTTAAATCCTTAATACTTGTGACTACCTGGTTATTGTTATCTTGTTTGTTTTGTTGTGCAGAAGAGATTGGCTACAGGCAGCTCCCTCTATTATAACATGTTGCTATTTTATTTATCTGGCCATTAAAAGTCTTCACTTATGGTTGTATGTTATTTCCATCTTTGCTAGTAAACATGTTGCCTATCTAGAGTGATAATTCTGATCCATATGCCCCTTGTAATATTGGGATTACTTGTAAGTTGTTCTAGTCATGTCTCATCAGTGATGATATATCTTTGATTCTTTTTCTGCAATGTATATGGATAGACATTGGATTCATCGTACATTGTTTTCCCGTGAGTACATCGAAGGTGTCAAAGAATTTATGAACTTCATTCAAGCTAAATTCAGCGAGGATGAGAAAATACTCTGCCCATGTAGAAATTGCCTTAATCATGAACACCAGCATCAGACCGTTGTGAACATACACATATTGACGTATGGCATGGAAAGACTTTGATGTTGATGTGATTGAAGAACCTGTTCATGTGCATGACACTGCCGATGGTAACAATGGTGTTGATCGATTTGAGGAGATGTTTGGAGACCTACACACAACAGTAGAACAAGCTGAAAGTGAAACTGAAAATCCTTCTGAGCATGAGTCGTTTTTGAAGAACGTGCTGAAAGAGGCAAAGCAGCAACTTTATCATGGTTGTACCAAGTTTTCGAGGTTCTCCTTTGTGGTAAAGCTTCTTCATTTGAAGTCATACCATAGGATCACAAATAGTGCATTTACTGATATATTGAAGATATTGGCTGAAGCATTCCCTGAACCTAATACACTCCCAAAATCATACGAGGAAGCAAAGAACCTTCTGAAGGAATTAGGCCTTGGGTATGTTTCTATACATGTGTGCTTTAATAATTGCATTTTGTTCAGGAAGCAATATGCCAATCATGACAACTGCCCAGTTTGTGGCCTATCAAGGTAGAAAGACCCTGCTAGAAAGAAGATTCCACAGAAAGTGTTGAGGCATTTTCCATTGGTGCCTAGGCTAAGGAGGATGTTTCTTTCCAAAAAAGGAGCAGAAGAAGCACAATGGCACAAGCTAAAGAGGTAGCCCAGTGAGAAGGAATTGAGTCATCCGGTTGACGATGATGCTTGGAAAGATTTTGATAAACAATATCCAGATTTTGCAAAAGATGCCAGAAACATTAGACTTGGCATTGCCACTGATGGGTTCAGTCCTTTTGGAAACATCAACACAACCTATAGTATGTGGCCTGTGTTTGTTATAGCATACAACCTTCCACCTTGGGCATGCATGGACCAGTCAAATTTCATGATGGCTTTGCTAATTCCAGGTCCTAAATCACCTGGAAAGCACTTTGATGTCTTTGTACAACAACTTGTAGAAGACTTACTTGAGCTGTGGGAGGGTGTGCGTACATATGATGCTCTTAGTGAAAAAATGTTTGATCTTCATGCTGGAGTTCTATGGTGCATTCATGATTACCCAGCTCTGAGCACTCTTTAAGGGTGTACCACAAGAGGCTATTTTGCATGTATTCATTGTGACAAACACCCTATTTCTTACGTCCTAAGGAAAAAATTGGGTATATTGGTCACTATCATTTCCTTCCAAAGGGACATCGTTTGCGGAGAAATAATGAATTTGTTGGTCTTCGTGAAAGCAATGATCGGCCAGGTAAATTCTCTAAGAAAGAGCTGCAAGCAGAATTGGAGAAGGTTAGACCTGGGAGGCAACAAGAGAGTAAGAAAAGGAAATGTTCTGACTTGGGAAGCAAGAAGGCTCATGTGCCAATTTGGAGCCGCAGGGTTTGTTTGTGGGATTTGGAATATTGGGGGAAATTGAAGCTGAGGCACAATCTTGATGTCATGCACATCGAGAAAAATATGTGTGAAAACCTCATTGGGACAATTTTGAACTTAGAGGGGAAGACAAAGGACACACTCAATGCTAGGATTGATCTCCAAGATTTGAATATTAAAGAGGAGTTGAAATTGAGGAAGGAAGGAAACTTATATGTGATGCCTCGGGCACGGTATACCTTGTCCAAAGAACAAGTGGTTGCATTTTGTCAATTTTTACGGGAGTTAAAGTTTCCGGATGGATTTGCTTCCAACATATCAAGATGTACAAGTGCTGATGGTACCAAGGTACAAGGCCTAAAAACACATGATTGTCACATTCTTCTGCAAAGAATCTTACCTGCTGGCATGACAGGATTTTTGGACAGTGATATATATCAAGTAATAGCTGAGTTAGGCAAGTTTTTCAGGGAACTATGCGGCAAAACTCTTAATAGGGATGTGTTGGCTGAAATGAAGAAAGAAATCCCTATAATTTTGTGCAAGCTAGAGAAAATTTCCCCCCTGCTTTCTTTGATGTGATGGTGCACCTTGCAGTACATTTACCTGAAGAGGCATTGCTTCGAGGTCCCGTACAATATGGGTGGATGTACCCAGTTGAAAGAAGGCTATATACTTTAAAGCACTATGTGAGGAATAGGGCACGACAAGAAGGTTCGATTGTTGAAGCATATGTTGCGAATGAGTGCCTGACATTTTGCTCCAAGTGCATGGATGATGTTGAAACAATATTTAATCGGAACCCAGGAAATATAGGTTTTTCAGATGAAGAAGCCTATGCTGTTGATGTTTTTGGACATGGAGTTAATTTTACTTCAGGATATGATTATGAATATGAACATGCGGAAAAAGAATTTGATCAGATGGTGTGGTATGTGTTGAACAATTGTGATCAAGCTAAGAAATATATCGAGTATGTTGTCACTTCTGAACTTGCTTATGTTGTTTGTGTTGTACTTATGTGATCTCTTGATTAATATGTTTTACTTTACGGAATATTCAGAGATGAGTTAAAGAGAAAAGGGGCGCTGGACAGAGATAAGGAGCTTCAAAATAAATTCCAACATGGTTCAAGAACTATGTAAGTTTTCATTCGCATCTAGTTTTTGGTTGTCACATTTCACCACAAATTCGAATGTATGTGTTTTCTTGTGTTGTTGATGATGATAAGGATGCAGGATGAGGTTGGTGAAGAGGTAGATGAAGATCACTTTGCCTTGGCATGTGGTCCTGATCGGAGAGTCCGGAAATTCTCATCATGCATAGTGAACGGGATTATATTTAGCACTGTTGATCATGTTAGCAACAAGAGAACGCAAAACAGTGGAGTCCTGACCGAAGGTGAACATGACCGTAAGCTCATAAATTTTTATGGAACGTTGAAAGATATCATTCAGTTAGACTACAACTTGGATGACAGGTCAGTTGTTTTGTTTAAATGTGACTGGTTTAAACTTGATGGAAAGAAGACCGAGCTTAAAAGTGATGGTTTTTTCAAAAGCATAAATGTTGGAAGTATGTGGTACAAGGACGATTCTTTGATTCTGGCTACGCAGGCTAGAAAGGTCTTTTATTTGCCAGACACGAAGTATGGGAAGAATTGGCAAGTTGTGCAAACATTTGAACATAGGCATCTCTTCAATATTAGTGAAACTGAGGGTGTACCTTTTACTGGTCCTGCATATCAAGAGGACGAGTGTTGTGATGAGGAGGGTAGGAGAATATCTGTTTCTGACCTTACATCCGAGAAGCCTTTGCATAGAGATGATGAGCAAGGCATTGTTTTTTAAGCTAATGTAGTTGCTCGTTTGATGAAAGAAAAAAGCACAGAAGTGTATGAAGGTGGCAATGAAGAGGAAGAAGATGATACGGGTCTGGAGTATTGCAGCGAAGACGAAGGAGGTGCCATGGATGTTGACAGCGATGATGAGTGTGTTCAGTATAGTACATGAGAGTGTGATGTGTTTTTCTTCTCACTGATACATAGTTTTGTTCAGTATAGTTCATGTAAACTTCTAATTTTGAAATATTCGACAGGCGTTGCTAATGAGGCTGAGAAGGAGATGCTCAAAAATGGTTGTGCTGCAAGCTTAAGTTGGTCTGGAGTTTTATTTTGTTTGCCTTCATACGGCAATGACCGCTGATCCTTGTTGTGATCCATAACAGAGTTGTATCTGAAGTTTTATTCTGTTTGCCTTCATAGGCCAACCATTTTTGTCTTTCAATGTGTTAACGAAGTCGCTGTAGTTGTAATCCATGTTGTATGCCTGGCAATATATCATCTATGCACCGACTGTTGTGAGGATAGCATATGTGTGCTGTCATTGGCTATTCAGTTTCACAAATAATTCCTGAAATTCATAAGGCTCATGTATGTTCATAATATGGCCTAAAATCAAGTTCCTTATATCTAGTTTAGATGCAATCTTCCAAAACACAATTCTGGTCATTTTGGAGCTTTGTGAAGCGATCCCAGGCTAGCCAACAGTCTTGGCAGTGTAAATTGGAGAGCGTGTGGTGACCATTGCCCTGGCAGGCAAAAATGGCGCTCTGTGCGTTTCTGGCGGCGCCACGAGGAAAGGGGGAGGAGGTCTCGTGCGGCGCAACCTACCAGACGCGCGCCTGATCCATCGCGCGAGCCCTACGTGCTCCACCAGACAGTGCGTCTGATCCAGCGCGCGATTTTTTCCTCTATATGCTAGCGACAGCTTCCGCTCAATAAGACGAAGTCCCACCAAATATGACACATCGACTAAGATGGCCCATTGGAAAGAGCACCCCGCATCAGCATTGGTGACCCAGGTTGGACTTCGCTTTCTCCCCTTTTTCCCTACGGTGCAAATTTTTCTTTTATATGCTACCAACGACTTCCCCTCAATAAAATAGATTCTCAGAACATAAAAAACAAGGACGGAGATGGTCCAGTGGATAGAACATCAAGCTCCAGCATTGGTGACCCAGGTTCGACTCCACCTTCTCCCCTTTTTTCTTTTTTGGCGGCAAATTTAAAGTTTTTAAAAATATTCATATCTTTTAAACCGCAACTCACTCAAATTCCTCTTTCTCTTTGAAATTGCACCCCCGTTAGATTTTCTTTTAAAATATTCATATCTTTTAAATCGCAACTCGCTCAAATTCCTTTCTCTATTTGAAATTACACCCAAATATTCATATGATCGGGTCGCCGTCGATGACCGGGTCGACTCCGGTTGCGGCTCCGTCGAAAATTTTAAAGACCGTGCGCTCCATTCTCGAGCTCTCCGTCCATCCATCCTGGAGCCCATGCCACCCAACAATGGACATGTATCAACGACGTCGTACACCATCCATGTGATCACTAACGTCGCCTTCGATGATCGGGTCACCATCGATGACCGGGTCGACTCCGGTCGCGGCTCTGTCGGAAGCTTTCAAGATCGCGCGCTCCATTCTGGAGCTCTCTGTCCATCCACCCCGTAGCCGTTTCCACCCAACAATCGACATGTATCGACAATGTCCTACACCATCCATGTGATCACTAAAATACAAGGACTGAGATGGTCCAGTGGATAGAGCATCAAGCTCCAGCATTGGTGACCCAGGTTCGAGTCCACCTTCTCCGCTTTTTCTTTTTTGGCGGCAAATTTAAAGTTTTTAAAAATATTCATATCTTTTAAACCGCAACTCGCTCAAATTCCTATTTCTATTTGAAGTTGAACCCCTGTCAGATTTTCTTTTAAAATATTCATATCTTTTAAATCGCAACTCGCTCAAATTCCTTTCTCTGTTTGAAATTACACCCAAATATTCATATGATCGGGTCACCGTCGATGACTGGGTCGACTCTGGTTGCGGCTCCGTCGAAAATTTTCAAGACCGTGCGCTCCATTCTCGAGCTCTCCATCCATCCATCCCGGAGCCCATGCCACCCAACAATGGACATGTATCAACGACGTCCTACACCATCCATGTGATCACTAACGTCGCCTGCGATGATCGGGTCACCGTCGATGACCGGGTCGACTCCAGTCGCGGCTCTGTCGGAAGCTTTCAAGATCACGCGCTCCATTCTCGAGCTCTTTGTCCATCCACCCCGGAGCCTATGCCACCCAACAATCGACATGTATCAACAATGTCCTACACCATCCATGTGATCACTAAAATACAAGGACTGAGATGGTCCAGTGGATAGAGCATCAAGCTCTGGCATTGGTGACCCAGGTTCGACTCCACCTTCTCCCATTTTTCTTTTTTGGCGGCAAATTTAAAGTATTTAAAAATATTCAAACATTTTAAACCGCAACTCGCTCAAATTCCTCTTTCTGTTTGAAATTGCACCCCCGTCAGATTTTCTTTTAAAATATTCATATCTTTTAAATCGCAACTCGCTCAAATTCCTTTCTCTGTTCGAAATTACACCCAAATATTCATATGATCGGGTCGCCGTCGATGACCGGGTCGACTCCGGTTGCGGCTCCGTCGAAAATTTTCAAGACCGTGCGCTCCATTCTCGAGCTCTCCGTCCATCCATCTTGGAGCCCATGCCACCCAACAATGGACATCTATCAACGACGTCCTACACCATCCATGTGATCACTAATGTCGCCTCCGATGATTGGGTCACCGTCGATGACCGGGTCGAGTCCGGTCGCGGCTCTATCGGAAGCTTTCAAGATCGCGCGCTCCATTCTCGAGCTCTCTGTCCATCCACCTCGGAGCCCATGCCACCCAAAAATCGACATGTATCAACAATGTCCTATGCCATCCATGTGACCACTAATGTTGCCTCCGATGATCAGGTCGCCGTCGATGACCGGGTTGACTCCGGTCGCGGCTCTGTCGGAAGCTTTGAAGATCATGCACTCCATTCTCGAGCTCTCTGTCCATCCACCCCGGAGCCCATGCCACCCAACAATCGACACGTATCAAAGACTTCCTACACTATCCATGTGATCACTAATGTTGCCTCTGATGATCGGGTCGCCATCGATGACCGGGTCGACTCCGGTCGCGGTTCTGTCGGAAGCTTTCAAGATCGTGCGCTCCATTCTCGAGCTCTCAGTCCATCCACCCCGGAGCCCATGCTGCCCAACAATTGACACGTATGAATGACGTCCTACACCATCCATGTGATCACTAACGTTGCCTCCGATGATCGGGTCGCTGTAGATGACCGGGTCGACTCCGATCGCGCCTCTGTCGGAAGCTTTCAAGATCATGCGCTCCATTGCTAGACCGAGATGGCAAAGAAGGTTCCTAATCCTACAAAAGATGGTCAGGAGTCGAGCTCTGCAACTGAGGCGGCAACCGAAGTTGGAGCTGAAGTGCTTGCTAAGCACACTAAGAAGCCGAGGTTTCTTCAACATGTGGGGATCTAGCACGTCCATGCGAGATCCAGTGCTATCAACCGTGAAGTAGAATTGGCAGCGCAGAAGATGAATGTTGAGCTTCGGGTGCGTGTTGACACCTTGATGAAGAAGTTGAAGGAATCTGAAGAAGAAAGGGACATGCAAGATGAGGAGTACAGGAAGCGAGACGAGGAGAACAGGAAGAAGCAAGCTGAGATGGATGCAAAACTAGACTTATTGCTAAGTCAGATGCCATCAAGATCAGCTGAATGGTAAGTTGTTTGTCCAAAAAGCTGCTGGAAGCTATATGAATGTGGGATATGCTGATGGAACCTAATTTGTTATGCAAACTGCATATTGTTCGATGCAAACTAGTTGCATGTTGGTGATTGATGGTTAGTGGATCTCGAGATGTAAGCTGAATGCTATGCTAGATGTGTCATGGAGGACCAATACTTGTGTAATGTGACTTGTGCTTTGTAATGTTGTGCCTATTTTCTGTCTTAATATTTGTATACAAATTATTAATAACTGTCAGTGCTAAATTTTTTCGTGTAAAGTCACAAATGGGCTTTGTTGGGCAAACCTAACATTGATGTGCTGGATGAAGTAGGCCTGGAAACATATTTTGGGTAAAAAACATAATTGGCCCATAAGATTAATGGGCTGATATGCTTGTTGGACCACCGGAAATGGGCTAACATAAATAGTGAAAAAATAGTTTGAACCAAAACAAATGGGCCAAAACTTACTGGGCCAAAGACTACATGGGCCTAGGGCGGGCCGGGCGGGCTTGGGGGCCAATCGGTGACGGTTAATGACTGTCATAATTTTGCCTAAATCCATGACCGACGGAAGATCCGTCATGGTTGGTCGGGTGGACAAATTATGATGCGATATACATGACGGACAGGCCCACCGTCACCGACGGTCATCGATGATAGTTTCTGTGCTCTCGGTGACAGACAAGGGCTGTCATAGATTACCATATTTATTGTGGTGTCCTGTCATTCCATGAACGATCCAGTCACACAAAAGGGATATTTATTAGAAGTTTTTAGAGGTGGCACATACAAATTTACTTAGGACGGCAGGGTAATACCGCATATAGGTAGGTATGGTGGACTCATCTATTATAACTTTGGGTTAAAGGTTTTTGATGTACAAGGAGAATTCCCACTTAGTACCGGCGAAGGCTAGCAATTAGATTGAGAAGCGGCCACTAGATAGCCATAACGGTCATGAACATGCATTATGCATAAGTAACATTGGACACTAGCTTGAGTAGGATATGAACACCATGAACATAAATATCATAGAGGCTATGTTGGTTTTGATTCAACTACATGCATGAACATGTGTCCAGTCAAGCCACTCGAACATTCAGAGGTGGATACCATATCATCATACTACATCACAATCATTTTAATGCAATGTTGATATCCAAGATAAATCATTATCCACTCCCGTCTACTTATGCATGGCATCAGAAACTATAATCTCTAATTGTCATTGCAAACATGTTTAATAATAATGGGCTAAATCATGGATACTAGGTTAAACATAGTTACACAAACAGAACAAGTCGAGTTCATACCAGTTTCTCTCTGCCACAGCGAGTTCATCGAATATCGTCATTATTGCCTTTCACTTGCATGACCGAACAATATGAAAATAATAATAGTGCAAGAGTGCCGTGGACTAAGCTGGAATCTACAAACATTTTATTCAACAGGACAAGACAAGGTAAAATGGGCTCCTTATTAGATCAACAGTTATTCACATGAGAGCCACTCAACATTTTCACCGCAGTCTTCTCCTCGGTACAACTCGAATAAAAAGAAAAGAAATTCAGAGAAACATAGTGAAATATTTTTGGAGTTTTTGGTTTTCTTGAACAAGCAAATAAAAGGGAAAGGCGAAAACGAGGAAAACTATTTACACGGGAAAGCTCCCAACAAGCAAAAGAAGAACAAGGAAATCTTTTGGGGTTTTCTTTTTAATATTACTACTAAGCATGCATAGTAACTATATTAACTACAACTAATGTTTTTGGTTTTTCTAAAGTTTTTCAAACACACAAGAAAAAACCAAGAAAAATAAATCTAAACATGGATGATACAATGAAAAAGTGTGAATTCCGACAAATGGAATAAGTGAACATGAATGTAACGTCGGTGAGAAACACGTACTCCCCCAAGTTTAGGCTTTTGGCCTACTTGGTAAACAGTCAGTAGCCTGGATAGTAGTCGGGGTGCTAAGGAGTGGCCGTCCACTCATCCCACTACTGAGGCTCCTCCCCTGCAGCAGCCTGATTGTTCGGTAGGCGATTATATCCGCAGGCATAATCCTATATCCTCCCCTGGCAACAAAATCGAACAAAGCAGGAGCATTCAATGGAATAATATCATGAGTTTCAATGCTAAAAATCGGGTTATAAGGGATAGGAGTGGCAGGGTAATCTTTTGCAATAAAATGGTGGTGTTCCATGGCTGCGCGGTCCAGGTAAACCTTAGTCACAGGGTAATCATGATGGCGTATCTCAACATTAAAGTGAGCTGCCAAACGAGTAGCAAAAATCCCACCATGTATTTCACCCTTGGACTTATTAATGTGGAGGCGATGAGCCACAATATCTCCCAAGCTATAAGTGTTGTCGCCCTCTAGTGCATGACGTAAAACAGCAAGGTCTGGTGAACTGAGTGCACCCACCTTCTCTATACCAAGCAAGCATTTTGTCATAAAAAGAGCAAATTAATGAACAGCAGGAAAATGCAAGCCAACGGTAGTGATAGCTGACACCCCTCTCTCATCTCCCACTGTCAAGGTGCGATAAGAGGCCTCAAAAACTGATGGCCTAGGCTCGGCGAAACTCCTGTCAGAAGGGATCATGCATATGTTATAAAACTCAGTAAGTGGTATCTGATGGTTTTCAGCATATAAATCAAACTGCAATTCAAGAGAATTATTCCTAGAAAGGAAAGTAAAATTTTGAACAAAGATGTTTGTGAGGATTTGATACTATTCACATTCAGCTGCGATGAAGTCGGTGAGGCCGGCATTAGCAGCATATTGTGTGAACTCCTGAAGGATTCGAGGCTCTTCCATGAACTGGGTGTGCGGCCATTCGCACGGCCGTACCTCCGCCAACCTCCGAGGATGGAGATCACTGTCAGAAGACTCCCCAATAACACCCTTGGAGTTCTTCTTAGTGGCAAACTTCCTAAAGATATTCATCCTTTTCCTGTGAACAAAAATTCTGAAATTTTTAGTCCACAATTTTTTCTCAACAAAACTTCACAAAATCGGTAGCAACTACTCATAGGGATACATAGAGGCCATAGCAAGCATTCAAACTACTTAGAACTCTAAGAATTCAACATGCAAGCTCATCTATAGCAGCACCAAGAGTAGCTAATTATTCAAAATATAAACTACTAAAACAAAAACTAATTGGACAAATGGTGGAGTCACATACCAAGCAACAACCCCCCGAAATAGTTTCGGAAATGGAGCTTCGAGCAAAGAGATCGAAATCCGCTGGTTTGAGAGCAATAACGCGGGACAGAGAGCTATGGGGAATTTTTCTGGAGGTAAGTGATGATGTGGTGTGAAGAGATAAGTGAGGGGGCCACGTGGGGACCACAACCCACTAGGGCGCGCCTGTGGGTCCTAGCACGCCTAGGAGGGGTTTTTCCCACCTGGTGCACCTCCCTCTGATATTATTTGCACCAGAAATTCAGAAGTAGTCACCAAAAATTCGTATTAAATTTTTAAGGCATTCTAAACTTTTATTTTTGGGTCATTTTTTTATTGCAAGTGAAATTCAGAAAACAGAAAACATGGCATTTTATTTTATTTAACTAATAAAAACAGAAAACTAAAAGTAGGGAGAGAAGGCAGTGCTTACTAAATTCATCAACTTCATACCGCTAAAAAATGATCATTAATAAGGTTGACCAGGTCTTATTAACAACCACTTTCGATTAGAATGAAACCGAAGAACTTTTGTAAATCACTAAGTTACCTCAATGGGGATATGAATGTCCCCAACAATAAGCATTTCATATTTCTTTTTGACAGTAGGTAGAGGTATTTGAAAACTTCCAAAAGTGATTATCAGAGATTTTTCAATAACAATAATACCATTCACATGGAATTGTTTCTTCAGAAAGTGCACCGTATCCTCATTACCATTGATATGAAAGGTGACCTTGCTTTTATTGCAATCAATAACAGCCCCTGCAGTATTCAATAAGGCTCTACCAAGGATACTCGACATGTTGTCTGTCGGCGTTCTGGGAACGGGGGTCCCCAGACTTGACTGCTTGCGGCCTGCGGCGTGGCTCAAGTGGTGGCCCATTACGGCCCGTCTTCATCAGCACAAGACTCAAGACCCTCGCGAGGGGCCAAGCCTCGCGGGGCGGATGACGCAAGGCTTCCTCAGGAATGGCCTCGCCAGGCAGGCTCGCGAGGAGGCGGTGAAAGTGCAACTATCCCTAGGTGGTTTTGGTAATTCCTAACAACATATAGCTCATTGAGCTAACATCATTCCTAGATGAATATTTCAGGAAAAGCTCAACGAGAGGCATGGCATGGATGAGAAAAGTGGATCCCTCAAAATGCTAAGGATAAAAGGATTGGCTCAAGCTCAAAAGCTCAAGACTCTACATTTTATATTTTACTGATCCAAGATCACATTGAGTATATAGGAAAAGCCAATACTATCAAGGAGGGATGAGGTGTTGCTTAATGAGTTTCTTGCTCCATAGTGCTTAGTTATATGCTCCAAAACCCTCACCTACTTTCTCACATCCACATATGACCTAAACCAAAAGTCAAACTCGGCCCTACCGATTCTTTCTACCTAGCGCCACCGAGTTCAGATGTCATAGCCACTGCCACAAACCCTAAGCAAATCGGCCTCACTGATAGGGATCTCGGTCTCACCGAGATGGGATTGTAATCTATCTGTTTCCCTTTGTAACGTTTCGGTACCACCGAGATGAGCAATCGGTCCCACCGAGATTGCAATGTAAACTCCCTGTTTCCTTTTCGTAACATTTCGGTCCCACCGAGTTTACCTGACCAACTCTCTGGTTAGTTTATTACCAAAATCGATCTCACCGAGTTTGTGTAATCGGTCTCACCGAGATTACGTTAAGCCCTAAACCCTAACCATATCGGTCCTACCGAGTTGCATGTCGGTCCCACCGAAAATCCTAATGGTCACTAGATTTGCTGAATCGGTCCGACCGAGTTTATCATTCCGGTCCCACCGAGTTTGGCAAGTTTTGTGTAATGGTTAGATTTTGTGTGGAGGCTATATATGCCCCTCCACCTCCTCTTCATTCATGGAGAGAGCCATCAGAACAAACCTACACTTCCAACTTGCTGTTTCTGAGAGAGAACTACCTACTCATGTGTTGAGGCAAACATATTCCATTCCTACCATATGAATCTTGATCTCTAGCCTTCTCCAAGTTGCTTTCCACTCAAATCTTCTTTCCACCAAATCCAAATCCTGTGAGAGAGAGTTGAGTGTTGGGGAGACTATCATTTGAAGCACAAGAGAAAGGAGTTCATCATCAACACACCATTTGTTACTTCTTGAAGAGTGGTGTCAACTAGATTGGCTAGGTGTCACTTGGGAGCCTCCGACAAGATTGTGGAGTTGAACCAAGGAGTTTGTAAGGGCAAGGAAATTGCCTACTTCCTGAAGATCTACCGCTAGTGAGGCAAGTCCTTCGTGGGCGACGGCCATGGTGGGATAGACAAGGTTGCTTCTTCGTGGACCCTTCGTGGGTGGAGCCCTCCGTGGACTCGTGCAACCGTTACCCTTCGTGGGTTGAAGTCTCCATCAACGTGGATGTACAATAGCACCACCTACCAGAACCACGACAAAAACATTCGTGTCTCCAATTGCGTTTGAATCCTCCAAACCCTTCCCTTTACATTCTTGCAAGTTTCATGCTTTACTTTCCGCTGCTCATATACTCTTTGCATGCTTGCTTGAATTGTGTTAAGATTTCTTAACTTGTGCTAAGATAGCTAAAATCTGCCAAAGACTAAAATTGGGAAAAGGATAAGTTTTTATTTGGTCAAGTAGTCTAATCACCCCCCTCTAGACATACTTTCGATCCTACAAGTGGTATCAGAGCTTTGGTCTCCATTTGCTTTGATCTTTATAGCTTTTGGTGGTCATAGCCTTGGTTTCACAACCTAGGAGAGTATGGCGTGTAGCGAGGGAAATTATCACCATAGAGGTCCTTACTTTGATGGTACTAATTTTGCTAGTTGGAAGCATAAGATGAAAATGCATATTCTTGGACATAACCCCGCCGTTTGGGCTATTGTGTGTATTGGCTTGCAAGGTGAATTCTTTGATGGGAGAGAACCGAACCGTGGAGCTAGCGTGGAAGAGTTGAAGATGCTGCAATATAATGCTCAAGCTTGTGATATCATCTTCAACGGATTGTGCCCCGAAGAATTCAACAAAATCAGTTGTCTTGAGAATGCAAAGGAAATTTGGGATACTTTGATTGATATGCATGAGGGTGCCGACTCCGTCAATGAATCCAAGTTGGATGTGCTCCAAAGTAAACTTGACAAGTTCAAAATAAAGGATGGTGAAGGTGTCGCTGAAATGTACTCTAGGCTTGCTCTTATCACAAATGAGATTGTCGGATCAGGAAGTGAAGAGATGACCGACAAATTTATCATCAAGAAGATCCTAAGAGCTTTGGACGGAAAATATGATACCGTGTGCACATTGATCCAAATGATGCCCAATTACAAAGATCTCAAGCCAACGGAAGTCATTGGAAGAATTGTTGCTCATGAGATGTCACTCAAGGATAAGGAGGAACTTCACAACAAGTCAAGTGGTGCTTACAAAGCCTCATGTGAAGCCCCTACATAATCAAGTGAGAAACAAACCTTCAATGAAGAATTGGCCTTAATGGTGAAGAACTTCAACAAGTTCTACAAGAATAGAAGCAATGAGAGAAGCTCCAAGTCAAGGTCCTACAATGACAAAAGATCTTCTAGTCGAGAGCGCAATTGCTACAATTGTGGGAGACCCAGACACTATTCCAACGAGTGTACGGCACCCCACAAAAGAAGAGAATAATCACCCAAGAGGAGAAGTAGAAGAGAAGAATCACCAACAAGAGAGAGAAGGAGTAGAGATGATCGTTATGAACGAAGACCATCCCGGAGAAGCAAGGATTCGGAAAGGAAGGACAAGTCATCAAGGAGCTACACAAAACGAAGACATCAAGCCCATGTTGGTGAATGGGTATCCGGCTCCGACTCCGACAATCACTCCGAGAGAAGCTATCACTCCGACTCCGAATATACTCAAGATGAAGGTGTTGCCGGTCTAGCACTTGTGTCAATCAACTCCTACGACATATTTGATTCACCAAATGAAGGACTTGGAAGATGCTTCATGGCTAAAGGCCCAAAGGTAACACACCCCGAGTATGTTGATTTCAATAGTGATGAAGATGACTTGTTAGGTGATGATGATTTACTTGTTGACAACTCTAGTGATGAATACTATGATGAAACGTCAATTAATCATGATAATCAAGATAAAACGAATGACAATGACAAGGAGAATATTGAGCTTCTAACTAAAGAACTAAAAACTCTTAAGTTAGCTCATGAAACTATCTTAGAAGATCATCGAGAACTTTTAAGGACTCATGATAAGTTACGCTTTGAAAAGCTCAACCTTGAGCAAGAGCATCAGTTCTTAAAGGCAATCAATGATGATCTCTGTAAGAAAAGTTCTTCTTACATTGCCAAACGTTTACTCTTATCTACTTACATGCCTCAAGTCAAGTCCATTAACAAGAACAAGAAGGATTCTTCCTCCAGTAGTAACAATAATCATGCTAAATCCAATGTTGTTGCTTCTAGTAGTTCTCTTGATTCCACTAATGATTCTCTTAGCCAAGTTACACTTGAGCAAGAAAATAGCTTATTGAAGGGAATTATAGAGAAAGGTGTTTACAAGAGCCTTGTCGGGAGTAAGCAATTTGAGGAAATTGTACGCAAGCAAGGAAGGCACCGGAAGAACCAAGGTGTTGGTTTTGAACAAAAGTTCAATGCCAACAGAGTTGAGTGGGAAGAAGATCAATACCCCAAGACGAAGTTTGTTCCTCAACAAGAGAAGTATGATCCTACTTCATTCAAGGGGACACAAGCTCAAGATGATCTTCCACCACAAGACCACAAGCAAAAAGGCAAGGATAAGCTTCGAGAGGAGATTGATGCATTTGAAGAAGCTCCAAAGGCCTTGGTCAAGTGGGTTCCCAAGACTACGTCAAGTTCTACTTCATCAAGTACAACTACAACTCCAAGGATTCCCACCAAGATGATGTGGATCCCTAAGAAGAAGAACTAGAGAGTTCTTGTGGGTGACTCCGCCAACATATTCCACTCATATCACTTTGGCAGTAACAAGTGCAATTAACTTCCACATCTTGCACTAGTTCAAGGAGTCACAAACCCTCTTGTTTGTAAGACAAGGGACAAGGTAACCTAATTCTTTCATAGACATCATCTTGTGTGTGCATCATTCTATGTCTATGGATATCCTTGTTTGTTCCTTGTGGGACTAATCTGTGTAGGTATTGAAAGTGCAACTCACTCCAAAGGATTGCTCCAAATGATCTACATCAACATTGAGCATCCACATCTTCAACACCTACATGAAGTCATCATCGACAAAACCCAAGGTTAGTTCATCCCTCTAAGGGGGGATCTCACATCTAGGGGGAGCTTAACTCTAAGAATTGAGTCAAAGCAACTCTAATGGTGTGAACACATCAATGCATTATGTAAAAGTGGTAACCCCACTTGAGCTTCAACGATGAGTATGACCTATGATCAAATGTTCTCATTTGACTCCTAAGTCAATATACTTATATATAGATGACCTAGTCATCACCAATTG
This sequence comes from Triticum dicoccoides, assembly GCF_002162155.2. NCBI lineage: Eukaryota > Viridiplantae > Streptophyta > Magnoliopsida > Poales > Poaceae > Triticum > Triticum dicoccoides. The sequence goes on along the minus strand of NC_041392.1, from coordinate 580,987,721 downwards.
TTTGATAGATGCTAGAATTGGTTGTGCATGCTTTGCCACATATTTCATTTGCCATTTTATTATGTGAGCATGTTGGTTGCATATTTCACTCATTCGAGGACATCCACTTGTTGCTTTGATTGATTGGTTTCTTTTTTCTTTTGCCAAGTGGATGGACAAGAATGCCTAAGAACCTTCTCTAGCTATCCATGATTTTATTGTCTCGAACTCTGTTCATGCTACATCACAAAATTTGATCAAGTCAGATTCAAACCACTCTGTGTGAGGAGCACTTGGAGTCCCTGATTCGTCATAGACTTAAAGTTCCAAAACTTCTTTGTGCGTTTCGGTCTGACCGATTCTTCCATTTCGGTCATACCGAGATCACTAAGTCGATCTAGGTTTTCAATCTCGGTGCAACCGATTTGAACTTTTCGATCACACCGAGTTGCTGTAACTGTCAACAGTTATGCATCTCAGTGCCACCAAGTTGTTCCACTCGGTCACACCGACAGGGTTGGGCTATATATACCCACGGGCAAAATTTGGAAACTTTCTCCGAACACTTTCGCCCGCGCGTAGCTCGCTCTGCCTCCAGGGTCTCCGGATCGTTCTCCTCGTCGCCAGCCGCCTCCAGTCGCTGGTCTCCGCCGCCGTCAACGGAAATCATCCCCACCGTTGCCGCCGTAGCGAGTTCATCGCCGAACTAGGGTATGGACTCGATCATTGTGCTATCCCCGTCTGATTCCTAGCACATTGTGTTCGTCATGAATCTTGCCACGATTGAAACTATTCTATCCAGTCATAACACTCCATAGATTAGAGGTGAATTGAAAATTTAGGGTTAGGTTTCTGCTGAAACCATCTCGGACCCACCGAGTTGTAGAACTCGGTTCCACCGATTTGGCTAAGGCCATTGCACAAGTGATTCTCGGTTTGACCGAGAATTGCAAATCGGTGTGACCGAGTTCAGAACTTTGTGAAACCCTAGCAGTCTCCGTGCCACCGAACTGTGACTCGGTCTGACCGAGTTCACTAGTTTAGGTTCCAAAAGCTTCTTCGGTATCACCGAGTTTGCAAATCGGTTGATCCGACATGCTTTCTGTGGAAAAGTAAAACTAAGTTTTTGACTCATTCTTTTGCAAAAACCTCTATATTTTGTGATGCTCATCCACTCCATCTCATCTATATCTACTCACCGGGTTTGCAGTTAGTATTTGCAACATGTCTGATCAAAGTGATAGCCACAACAGGGAAGAGGAGCAAATTCAGATGAGTGAGGGCACTAGTCCCTCTAGCACCTCTGATGATGGTAGCAGGAGCACCCCAAGCAACTTACCCAAAGCTGCCACCAGGGCCAGAAAGAAGAAAACCTCAGAATCTGAGGATGAAGACTATGTGGCAGTTGAGGATGTGGCCACTTCCAAGAAGAAAGTGCTCAAAAAGGAGTATGGCACAGCTGCTGCCATTAAGCCTGGTATGAAGACCAAAGTACCTGCAAAGAGAACTCCCATGTCTAAAGCCAGAGCCTCTACTCAAGTACCTTTGGAATCTCAACCCAAAGAGGCTGCTGAAGAAGGGAAGAAGAGAAAGGAAAGGGTCAAGAAGACCATGGCCAGAGTTGTTGGAAAGCCTTCCATGATGGAAGAAGAAGAAGAATAGGTTGCTGCACCAGCACCCAAGGCTCTGAAGCTTATGGGTGATGCTATTAGGTCAGGGGCTGCATCATCAAAGCCCAAAGAAGCACCCAAAGCTGCCTCCAAGCCCAAGATTGCACCTAAGAGGAATACCAGAAACATATCTGCTGCTGAGAAGAACAAGGCCCCAGTGCCTGAGACTGTTGCTGAAGAGGAAGATGATGAAGAGCATGTCTTGAGAAAGTTGAAGCCAAAAATTCCAGATCATAATGATGCTCATCCTATGGCTGAGAACATGAAGTTGAGAAAGGATGCAGGCCTCAGACATTTGAGGTTGTCTGATCCTTATGCAATCGGGAGAAGGACTGCTGTTGACTACAGGTTCCATACTAAGGAACAGCAGGATTTCTATGAGACAGTGTTGTTGGACAAGAATCCTATAGTGTGTGACATGAGGTGGGTGGACTGGACCTACATGAAGGAGAATGAGGAACACTATCCTGATGTGTATGAAATTTTTAGTTCTTGTGGAGTTGCAGACTAGGTTGGGCAGAAGCTCACAAAGTGGAATGATTAGCTCATAATGCAATTCTACTCCACAACACACTACTATCCAGATGGCAGGATAATATGGATGTCTGAAGGTACTAGGTACCAATCAACAATTGAGTAATGGGCAAATCTGATCAATGCACCTAAGGAGAAAGAAGATGACTTGGATGTCTATGCCAAAAAGAAGATGGATCACAACACTATGTCACATATGTACAAGGAGAATCCGAGATGCTGCAGTTGAGACACATAAGTTTGGATCAGTAGATTACCTTCTGTCAGGACTGCCAACCATCAACTAGATCCTCAGGCATACTCTCTTGCCCAAGTCAGGTGACCACAACATGATCAGAGGCCATGCAATAAACTTGCTACACTTATTTGATGTGCCACAGAAATTCAAGGTCATGAGCCTCATAGTTGAGACTATCAAGAGGACAGCAGCTGACCAAAAGAGAAGTTGTGGGTATGCCCCACAGATCCAGGAGCTGATTAACTCCAAGATGGGCACAGGAACATACTTGTTGGACAAGGATCACATGCCTATCTATCCAGACTTTGAGGACAACCAAGTGGTTATGGATGAAGATGAACCATCTTCTATGCATGCTCAAGCAAAGAAGGAGAAGGTAAGGACAGAGAAGGCTACCAAGATGCCAACAATGGAAGAGGCATCTCAGTACTTTTTGAAGAGCAAACAAGATCAGCTAGGCTACTTGATTGCATCCACTCTGAGGATTGAGAAGGGGCTAGCCACCTTGACTCAAAACCAGGAGAGCCTGGAAAGGATTATGGAGCAGAAGTTCTATGACTTGGATGTGAAGGTAACTGAGATCTAGTCTGTTGTTGAGCAGCTTCAAGATGATATGAAGGAGAGGAAGGGCAAGACAACCACTGATGCTTTTGCCAGAGTGCCTAGAGCTTAGAGATCAGCTGCAGTGCCAGTGACAGACACCAGAGCCACTTCATCTGCACCAGCTACAGCTCCAATAGCTCCAGTGCAACCAGCTCCAGCACCTGAACCTCCATCTCCATCCACATCTACTGAAGTCTTCGTCCAAGGAGCCATCTTTACACCACCACCTGAAGATCAAGCCCGAGAGACGATTTAGTGCTATGCATTTTCTATTAACTTTTTGGTAACTTGTTGCCAAAGGGGGAGAAAAATGTATAGATCATAGGCTTCAAGAGAAAGTGTTGCTTTTTATTCTCTCTTGCTTTGGTGGTTGAACTTTATTTGCTTGTTTGAGATACTTTATGTCTGTGTGATACTTGGATGATCATGTGTTTGCTCATATGCTACATTTATGCTTGTTGGATGACATTATCCTTTTATCTCTATATGATCATTCACTTTGCTTGGTGATGAGTGCATGTATTCAATTATTATGATTTTGAGCGCTCCACCAAGATGTATGTGACATTGAAGAGTAACCCATGAGCCTAACTCTTTGTGCATTTGCAGTCCAAAGAAAATCTTAATCTATGCAAAAATTTAGGGGGAGCTCTTGCTTATCACATACTTCTCAAAGCGACAATGTTTTTCACTCTTATTATCATTTGTCGAAGCTTTGATCTATATGTTGTTATTAATTACCAAAAAGGGGGAGATTGAAAGTGCAACTATCCCTAGGTGGTTTTGGTAATCCCTAACAACATATAGCTCATCGAGCTAACGTCATCCCAAGATGAATATTTCAGGAAAAGCTCAATGAATGGCATGGCATGGCTGAGAAAAGTGGATCCCTCAAAATGCTAAGGATAAAAGGATTGGCTCAAGCTGAAAAGCTCAAGACTCTACATTTTATATTTTAGTGATCCAAGATCACATTGAGTCTATAGGAAAAGCCAATACTATCAAGGAGGGATGAAGTGTTGCTTAATGAGTTTCTTGCTCCACAGTGCTTAGTGATATGCTCCAAAACCCTCAACTACTTTCTCACATCCACATATGACCTAAACCAAAAGTTAAACTCGGCCCTACCGATTCTTTCTACCCGGCGCCACCGAGTTCAGATGTCATGGCCACTGCCACAAACCCTAGGCAAATTGGTCTCACCGATAGGGATCTCGGCCTCACCGAGATGGGATTGAAATATCTCTGTTTCCCTTTGTAACGTTTCGGTACCACCGAGATGAGCGATCAGTCCCACCGAGATTGCAATGTAAACTCCCTGTTTCCTTTTCGTAACATTTTGGTCCCACCGAAATGAGCGAATCCGTCCCATCGAGTTTACCTGACCAACTCTCTGGTTAGCTTATTACCAAAATCAGTCTCATCGAGTTTGTGTAATCGGTCTCACCGAGATTACGTTAAGCCCTAAACCGTAACCATATCGGTCCTACCGAGTTGCATGTCGGTCCCACCGAAAATCCTAACGGTCACTAGATTTTCTGAATCGGTCCGATCGAGTTTATCAATTCGGTCCCACCGAGTTTGGCAAGTTGTGTGTAACGGTTAGATTTTGTGTGGAGGCTATATATACCCCTCCACCTCCTCTTCATTCATGGAGAGAGCCATCAGAACAAACCTACACTTCCAACTTGCTGTTTCTGAGAGAGAACTACCTACTCATGTGTTGAGGCCAAGATATTCCATTCCTACCATATGAATCTTGATCTCTAGCCTTCTCCAAGTTAATTTCCACTCAAATATTCTTTCCACCAAATCCAAATCCTGTCAGAGAGAGTTGAGTGTTGGGGAGAGTATCATTTGAAGCACAAGAGCAAGGAGTTCATCATCAACACACCATTTGTTACTTCTTGGAGACTGGTGTCTCCTAGATTGGCTAGGTATCACTTGGGAGCCTCCGACAAGATTGTGGAGTTGAACCAAGGAGTTTGTAAGGGCAAGGAGATCGCCTACTTCGTGAAGATCTACCGCTAGTGAGGCAAGTCCTTCGTGGGCGACGGCCATGGTGGGATAGACGAGGTTGCTTCTTCGTGGACCTTTCGTGGGTGGAGCCCTCCGTGGACTCGCGCAACCGTTACCCTTCGTGGGTTGAAGTCTCCATCAACGTGGATGTACGATAGCACCATCTATCGAAACCACGACAGAAACATCCGTGTCTCCAATTGCATTTCAATCCTCCAAACCCTTCCCTTTACATTCTTTCAAGTTGCATGCTTTACTTTCTGCTGCTCATATACTCTTTGCATGCTTGCTTGAATTGTGTTAAGATTGCTTGACTTGTGCTAAGGTAGCTAAAATATGCCAAAGACTAAAATTGGGAAAAGGATAAGTTTTCATTTGGTCAAGTAGTCTAATCACCCCCCTCTAGACATACTTTCGATCCTACAGGCGTAGAGATCAAGGCAGGGTACCTCGCGAGGTGCTCGTGACACAAGCCATGACGATCGAGACTAGGCGGGTGCTAGGCGGGCGCCGGCCTGTGTAGTATCCTTGTTTCCTCTTTGGTGCAAAGGGGGCAAGCACAGATGTCGAGTACCAAGGCATCAGGACAAAGGTTGCCATTTCAATGCAACGAGACCAAGACCAGTGGAGTGGCAGGATGGAGGTCACTGTGGAGCCCAAGACGGCGTCATCGCCAGTGCTTTTGGCAGCCGAAGACCAACTTTAGTCAGGATAACTTGTACTAGATGTTCCCCTTCGAAATGGCCGTTGTTGGCGCCCTTCCCACTCAATATTTGGGAAGAGGCCCAGGGCCTCTATAAATAGAGCTAGCCACCACAGAGTAGGGAGATCGAGATTTTGGGAAGAGTATAGAGAGAGAGAGAGAGGCGATCGAACTCACCCAGGCAGTTCATCGCACCAGCTCAAGAACACCTCTCGCGAGGCCATTCTTCCCCTGTACTGTTCATCATCAGCCCCTGAGGCAATCCACCACACCACACACTGGAGTAGGGTATTACACCACAACCGTGGCCCGAACCAGTATAAATCTCGTGTCCCTTGTGTTGTTCATAGTTTCCAGCTGAGATCTCACGAGATGATCGGACATAGATAGGTAGGGGAGAGATCTTCGTGCGCACCCCAGAGTTCGAACCTTAAGGGTCTGCCGGAACCCAACATCCGACATTTGGCGCGCCAGGTAGGGGTGCGCCGGAATCTCTCTTCCGTTGTTCGCATTCGATCTTCCGTAGTGTCCATGGCTGACGCTCGCCGGGCTCACGCGGAGCGTCGGGCTGCTCTCGCCGCCCACGTCGCCCAGACAGCGCCCCTCGGAGGGTGCCCCCGTCATTCCTCGTCGCCTGCCGCCAACGCCGCCATCGGCCCGACGGGGAACGAGCAGCAGTCCTCGTCTCTACATCCTTCGGTGCGGCGGGAAGGCCGCACCGCCACCCCGTCGCTGACCCAGCCGGTTAGTCGTCCCACACCCGTCGCGCCCCCACGGACGCGCATCCTGCGTTGCTCCTGGCGCGTGAGCTCCTGCACTACCGTCCCGTCGACGACCTCTACGAGGACTGGCTCGCTCGCATCACCGAGCTCGTCAGCGCTGCTGGGGGATCTCCTATGCCGTCCCTCTCAATGCCTCGCCCTCCATCCTGCGCAGGAGGCACAAACCAGGAGGTGCCTCCGCCTCCTCCTCCCCAAGAAGGCGCCCTAGCTCCAAGGCGCGTGGCCCTAGGACGAGATCCACTGCGTCCGGTGCCCGCGCGACAAGAAAGGAGCTGCCAAGAAATACCTCGTCCCCAAGAAGGTGCTCGCGTGCTCCCGGCACCGGTGCGCCATGAACGCATCCCTGCGCCACCACATCAAGACCCCGCTGTAGGATCTTGAGAAGATGTGTCTAGAGGGGGGTGATTAGACACTAAGTACCAAAGTTGTAGTTTTTAATGGTTTTTCAGTTTAAGTGGAGATTAGGCACAATTTCGACATTCATAATACATATCAAGCAAGCATGCAAAGAGTATATGAGCAGCGGAAAGTAAAGCATGCAACTTGCAAGAAAGTAAAGGGAAGGGTTTGGAGGATTCAAACGCAATTGGAGACACGGATGTTTTTGGCGTGGTTCGGATAGGTGGTGCTATCGTACATCCACGTTGATGGAGACTTCAACCCATGAAGGGTAACGGTTGCGCGAGTCCACGGAGGGCTCCACCCATGAAGGGTCCACGAAGAAGCAACCTTGTCTATCCCACCATGGCCGTCGCCCACGAAGGACTTGCCTCACTAGCGGTAGATCTTCATTAAGTAGGCGATCTCCTTGCCCTTACAAACTCCTTGGTTCAACTCCACAATATTGTCGGAGGGCTCCCAAGTGACACCTAGCCAATCTAGGAGACACCACTCTCCAAGAAGTAAGAAATGGTGTGTTGATGATGAACTCCTTGCTCTTGTGCTTCAAATGATAGTCTCCCAAACACTCAACTCTCTCTCATAGGTTTTGGATCTGGTGGAAAGAAGATTTGAGTGGAAAGCAACTTCTAGAAGGCTAGAGATCAAGATTCATATAGTAGGAATGGAATATCTTGGCCTCAACACATGAGTAGGTAGTTCTCTCTCAGAAATGATAAGTTGGAAGTGTAGGTTTAGTCTGATGGCTCTCTCCATGAATTAAGAGGAGGTGGAGGGGTATATATAGACTCCACACAAAATCTAACTGTTACACACAATTTACCAATCTCGGTGGGACCGAATCAACAAACTCGGTCAGACCGATTTTAGTAAACCTAGTGACCATTAGGGTTTTCGGTGGGACTGACATGCATCTCGGTAGGACCGACTCGGTGAGGGTTAGGGCATAACGTGATCTCGGTAAGACCAATTACACAAACTCGGTGAGACCGATTTGGGTAATTAGCTAACCAGAGAGTTGGTCAGGCAAACTCGGTGAGACCGATTACTCAAACTCGGTGGGACTGATTTTGGTAATGAGCTAACCAAAAAGTTTGCATTGTAATCTCGGTAGTACCGATTGCACAAACTCGGTGAGACCGATTTTGGTAATGGACATATAGAGAGATTACAATCCCATCTCGGTGAGACCGAGATCCCTATCGGTAGAGCCGATTTGCTTAGGGTTTGTGGCAGTGGCTAAGATATCAAAACTCGGTGGCGCCGGATAGAAAGAATTGGTAGGGCCAAGTTTGACTTTTAGGTTTGGGACAAATGAGTGGAAGTGGGAAAGTAGCTGAGGGTTTTGGAGGATATCACTAGGCACATGAAGCAAGAGGCTCATTAAGCAACACCTCATCCCTCCTTGATAGTATTGGCTTTTCCTATAGACTCAATGTGAAGATTTAGCCAATCCTTTGTCCTTAGCATCTAGAAGGAGTTCCCACATCCTTTTAGTCCATGCCACTCCATTGTTGAACTTATCTGAAACATACTAGATAAAAGTGCTAGTCCAACAAGAGATATGTTGACATTAATTACCAAAACCACCTAGGGAGCACTTGTGCTTTCAATCTCCCCTTTTTGGTAATTGATGGCAACATACATCGAAGCTTTAGATAAAGATATAAAGAATAGCAAGTAAAGCTTTGGAAGGACATGTAACAAACATAGGCTCCCCCTACATGTATGCAATCATGTGAGTATGAAATGTAGAAGCATGTGAGAGCATAACATTGATAGAGAGGGCAATGTGTTACATGTATCTTGGCTATATGTATCGGAGCAAAGAATATTAAGGAAAATACCTTTATGCCCAAGAGTCCTTCTTGCAAACAGTATGTACATCAGCAAGAATTCCTCATGTACATGATTGTGATGCATATACTTACCTTGTTGTCTTGAGTTGGCTTAGGATGAAATGAACCTGCACAAACAAGGTTAGATAACACAGGTACATCTACTAGCCAGAGCAAACAGAAGAAGCCACAAGGATACCAAGACTGGGACGACATGTAGAGAGTGAGTACTAAGTACCACATTAGACCAGACATGTCCCCAAGAGTAAAGATATGCAATGAATTCAACCAATTTCTTTCCCTTAGAAGTCTTGCTCCCCCTGAATCTAGCATGGGATAGTGGGAGAAGATAGGGAACAGAAAATCAGAGCTGAATGTAAATATGCACAAAAGAACATATGAACATGTCTTTCCCCTCAAGAAGACATGTGGCATCTCTCCTCTTGAACACCAAGCATCTGGGATCCTTGAGAAATACTTTCTACTTAAGTATCTATTCTCTCCCCTGGAGATCTCTCTCCCCAAATGATAAGCTTTGATGTGATCTCTCTCTCCCCCTTTGACATCAATTTCCAAGAAGGGCTTTCTGGAATCTGTCGACTGGGTTTGGTCCTTGAGACACAGCACAAAGCAATGAGAAAAATGTGATGCTTGTAGAGGACAAGATTCATTGAGTGGAGCTGGATCAGAAGAAACATAGAATAAGTGGCAACCTGTTTTCCCTGCTGTGCAATCGGTGGCACCGAGTGGTATGCTTCGGTTGTACCGAAAGGATTCGGTTGGACCGAAAGCAACAAATCAGTGAGACCGAGTTCGTTGCAGAGAAAACACTTGTCACCTCAGCTCTCTTGACTAGTAATATATCACAAAGATTTGCAAGGAATTTACTGAAGGATGTGCACTGAATTGGATGCAGAAAATGCAGAGCAACTGAAAAGAAAGAAAGAAAGAAATCTAGATGAAGTTTTTTTTGAAAAAGGAAGCAAATATGCATAAGACAAATGCACAAACACAGAAAAGAACACAAGAGAACTTCATCTAGAGATGGTCGGTGACAAAGTCACCTATGTTAGAGTATATTGACTTAGGAGTCAAGTGAGATCACTTGATCATGGGTCATACTCATCGTTTAAGCTCAGAATGGGGTTACCATTTTTCATTTAAGCATTTTTATGTATTCACATCTTGTCGAGTTGCTTTAGCTCATGACTTGGAGTAAAGCTTCTCTAAGATGGAATAACATACCTTGGTTGGTGGTGTTGACCATGTAGTTGAACTTGTGTGGGTTGCTCAAGGTTGATGTAGCTCATCAAGAGTTGGGAGCACCACTTGGAGTTTGAGTCCATCTACCTACATGGGTTAGTCCTTGCAAGGAGTAGCACTTGTGTAAAAGAGAATTTAATCATGAAGTTCAATCATTGAGATTTTCAAAGGATATTTGAAAGATTCCGTGCTTCATTCACTTCAACCACCATAGTGTAGAGACTTGGTGATGTAGAGATTGCTCAAGATGTGAGTGGCTTTCAATCTCATGGAATTTGATTCAACCAAGTACCTACATGGGTTAGATAACATGCAAGATGCAAATATATCCAAGATATAATATATTCTTCATAAGAGAGATATCATGGATTAGTCATAAGCTCATGTCTTGCATGTATCCAATGGAGTTTCTACTCCAAGTTTGAAGCATCAATGATATTCAATTCTCCTCTCAACCTGCAAAACACTTTCTCATCAAGTTGTTTTGTGAATATATCCGCTAATTGCTTTTCAGTGCGAACATGCTTAAGATCAATGTCACCCTTTGCAACATGATCTCGAATGAAATGATGACGAACTTCAATATACTTAGTTGGAGAGTGTTGCACAGGATTATGACCAATTTTGATAGCACTTTCATTGTCACAAAGCAATGGAACATGTTTCACATATATCCCATAATATTTAATAGTTTGGGTCATCCAAAGTAATTGAGCACAACATGAACGAGCGGCAATGTATTCCGCTACGGCGGTGGATAAGGATACCGAGTTTTGTTTCTTGGAGGACCAAGACACAAGAGATCTGCCAGAAATTGACAAGTACCCAAAGTGGACTTTCTGTCAACCTTGTCTCCGGCATAATCCGAGGCGGAATAGCCAACAAGATCGAAAGAGGCCCTCTTAGGATACAAAATGCCAAAGTTTGGTGTATGAATTAAGTATCTCACTATCCTTTTCACGACCTTAAGATGACATTCTTTAGGAGCAGCTTGATATCTTGCACACATGCATACACTTAGCATGATATTGGGACATGAAGCACATAGGTATAACAATGAACCAATCATAGAGCGATAAACCTTTTGATCAACCGGTTCACCATCTTTGGTCAAGTCAAGGTGTCCACTAGTAGGCATGGGTGTAGACATACCTTTGCACTCTTGCATATTGAACTTCTTGAATAAGTCCTTGGTGTACTTCGTTTGAGAGACAAAGGTACCTTCCTTAGTTTGCTTGATTTGCAAACCAAGAAAGAATTTGAGTTCACTCATCATTGACATCTCAAACTTCTTCGACATTAGCTTTCCAAACTTTTCACTAAAATGAGGGTTAGTTGATCCAAATATGATATCATCAACATAAATTGGGCATAAAAATAGTTCTCCATTAACCCTTTTAGTAAAAAGTGCGGAGTCAATTTTCCCAATTTCAAATCCACTTGCAATAAGGAACTTAGTCAAGCATTTATACCATGCTCTAGGAGCTTGTTTAAGACAATAAAGAGCTTTGTGAAGTTTGTAAACATGATTGGGTTTCTTAGGATTGACAAAGCCGGGAGGTTGTTTAAAATAAACTTCCTCCTCTATTTTCCCATTTAGAAAAGCACTTTTAATGTCCATTTGGTACAAGGTGATATCATGATGATTAGCATACGCAAGTAAGATGGAATGGACTTGAGTCTAGCAACGGGAGCATAAGTCTCACCATAGTCCATACGTTCAACTTGTGTGTAGCCTTGGGCGACGAGACGTGCTTTGTTGCGAACTACTTGTCCATCTTCATCTTGCTTGTTGCGAAACACCCATTTGGTACCGATGATGTTGTGGTTGTTGTCGGGCTTCTTAACCAATGGCCAAACTTGGTTCCTCTCAAAGTTGTGTAGCTCTTCATGCATAGCATTTATCCAATCCGGATCTTCCAATGCTTCTTCAACCTTCATAGGTTCAATGCTAGAGATGAAAGAATAGTTTTCACAAAAGTTAGCTAAACGAGTTTTAGAGCGAGTGATTCTCCCGGTTTGAATATCATTGTAGATTTGTTCGACGGGATGGTCTTTAGCAATTCTTGCTCGAACTCGTGAAAGCTTTTGCTTGGGTCTTCGTTGAACATCTTCTTCATCTTGTTCTTCTTCTTGGCCTTCTTCATTGTTGGCGTTGTCGTTCTCTTGTCGTGGTGGAGAAGGAGGTTGTTGACGTTCGTCTTGATGCATTTCCTCGTCTTCTTCATCTTGGTGTGTTCCACTTGTGGATGCTTCCATATCAATTCTTGGTTCACCATGTCGTGAAGTAGAAGCTTCCACTTGGACGGATGAGGTACTCTCCTTCACCTCCGTTGGATGAACTTTTCCAATAGACAAGTCTTGGATTGCTTCCGAAGGATCTTTATCTCCTACATCTATTTGCAATTGCTCTACTTGCGAGCCGTTAGATTCATCAAACTTCACATCTACCGTCTCTTCAACCTTTCGGATGAAATTGTTGTAGACACGGTAAGTGTGAGAGTTTGAGCCATAACCAAGTAGGAAACCTTCATGAGATTTAGGAGCAAATTTTGAACAACGATGCTTATCAAGAATGTAGCACTTTGAGCCGAATACTCGAAAGTATCCAACTTGGGGTTTGTTACCGGTGAGTAGCTCGTATGCCGTCTTGCCGAGTAGCTTGTGAAGATACAAGCGATTTGTTGCATGACAAGCTGTCTCAACCGCTTCTGCCCAAAAGTGCTTCGGTGTCTTGTACTCATCAAGCATCGTTCTCGCCATTTTGATGAGCGTCCGGTTCTTCCTCTCAACATCTCCATTTTGTTGAGGTGTGTACGTAGCCGAGAACTCGTGTGAAATCCCTTCTTCGTCAAGAAAGGTGTCCACATTTGCGTTCTTGAACTCCGTTCCGTTGTCGCTGCGAACCTTCTTGATCTTCACTTCAAATTGATTTTGGGCCTTCCTAGCGAAGTTTTTGAAGATCTTTTGGACCTGCGATTTATCCAAGAAATAACACCCACGTAAATCTTGAAAAGTCATCAACTATAACTAGACCAAAAGAATTTCCACCGAGACTCTTATAGGCGTTGGGACCAAAGAGATCCATGTGAAGCAGCTCGAGTGGCCTCCTTGTGGTCATAATGTTCTTCACGGGATGTCTTCCTCCAACCTGTTTACCTGCCTGACAAGCACTGCACAGTCTATCCTTATCAAATATGACATCGTTAACTCCAAGAATATGATATCCTTTAATGAGCTTGTCAAGGTTTCTCATGCCAACGTGACCTAGTCGTCTATGCCACAACCAACCTTTTGAGGATTTAGCAATAAAGCAAGTTTTAGGTTGTGCCCTTTTAGAGAAGTCAACAATGTAAAGATCACCCCTACGTATGCCGGTAAAGACCATTTTATGATTGTCTCGATGAAACACTTGGCAATATACTTCAGTAAATAGGACATTGAAACCGAAATCAGCAAGTCTAGATACTGAAAGTAAGTTGTACCCAAGAGATTCAATGAGCATGACATTTTGTATGGAGCTATCATGTGAGATGGCCACCTTACCAAGGCCAACCACCTTACCCTTTGAGTTGTCACCGAAAGTAACATACTTTCGAGGACTATCATTTTCAGCAAGCTCACGAAACATGTCTTTATCTCCGGTCATGTGATCGGTACATCCACTGTCAAGAACCCATTCCTTTCCTCCTGACACATATCCCCGAAGATTTGCCATAAGACCAAAATGTCTCATTGCATCATCAAGATCGAAGTCACTATCATCATCCTCATCATAGTATCCATGTTCAACATCATCATGTGGTGGATCAAGTCCTAGAGAGGGTGATTCGTTAGAGTGAGTTTGACAATGATCTTGTATATGAAATCTTATAGCTTCGGAAATAATATCACTAACAATTCCAACATCTTCTTTGGCACGCATAAGATTGGTGAGTTCAAATAGACGATCACCAAACATAGGATCACTAGAATTCATCTTACTCAAGGCAATAGACTTATAGAGAATCTCATCTAGATTTTTCAAGGAATAATTTGGGAAGCGTTCCTCAAGAAATTTCCATATAGTGTAGGCACACTCAAAAGTAGGAAAGATTCTAAACAAGTTTCTAGGCAAGCCTCTAGTGATAAGATTAACAGTTCTAAGATTTCTAGTCATGTCAATAGCTTCATCAAGGGTAGGATGCATAGGATCATCATGAGGTGCACAAGGGCTAGCAATGTACTTGTTCAAATGGTATTGATTGAAAATTGCAAGCATCTCATTTTTCCACTCATGAAAATACTCTCCATTAAGAATAGGTACTCTATTTCTAAGACTCCCCAAAGTAGACTCATCCATCTTCCTCCAATGGTGGTTAAACCAAGGCAATGGAGACCAATGCTCTGATACCACTTGTAGGATCTTGAGAAGATGTGTCTAGAGGGGGGTGATTAGACACTAAGTACCAAAGTTGCAGTTTTTAATGGTTTTTCAGTTTAAGTGGAGATTAGGCACAATTTCAACATTCATAATACATATCAAGCAAGCATGCAAAGAGTATATGAGCAGTGGAAAGTAAAGCATGCAACTGGCAAGAAAGTAAAGGGAAGGGTTTGGAGGATTCAAACGCAATTGGAGACACGGATGTTTTTGGCGTGGTTCGCATAGGTGGTGCTATCATACATCCACGTTGATGGAGACTTCAACCCACGAAGGGTAACGGTTGCGCGAGTCCACGGAGGGCTCCACCCACGAAGGGTCCACGAAGAAGCAACCTTGTCTATCCCACCATGGCCGTCGCCCATGAAGGACTTGCCTCACTAGCGGTAGATCTTCACGAAGTAGGCGATCTCCTTGCCCTTACAAACTCCTTGGTTCAACTCCACAATGTTGTCGGAGGCTCCCAAGTGACACCTAGCCAATCTAGGAGACACCACTCTCCAAGAAGTAACAAATGGTGTGTTGATGATGAACTCCTTGCTCTTGTGCTTCAAATGATAGTCTCCCCAACACTCAACTCTCTCTCATAGGTTTTGGATCTGGTAGAAAGAAGATTTGAGTGGAAAGCAACTTGGGGAAGGCTAGAGATCAAGATTCATATGGTAGGAATGGAATATCTTGGCCTCAACACATGAGTAGGTAGTTCTCTCTCAGAAATGATAAGTTGGAAGTGTAGGTTTAGTCTGATGGCTCTCTCCACGAATGAAGAGGAGGTGGAGGGGTATATATAGCCTCCACACAAAATCTAACCATTACACACAATTCACCAATCTCGGTGGGACCGAATCAACAAACTCGGTCAGACCGATTGTAGTAAACCTAGTGACCGTTAGGGTTTTCGGTGGGACTGACATGCATCTCGGTAGGACCAACTCGGTTAGGGTTAGGGCATAATGTAATCTCGGTAAGACCGATTACACAAACTCGGTGAGACCAATTTTGGTAATTAGCTAACCAGAGAGTTGGTCAGGCAAACTCGGTGAGACCGATTACTCAAACTCGGTGGGACCGATTTTGGTAATGAGCTAACCAGAAAGTTTGCATTGTAATCTCGGTAGTACCAATTGCACAAACTTGGTGAGACCGATTTTGGTAATGGACATACAGAGAGATTACAATCCCATCTCGGTGAGACCGAGATCCCTATAGGTAGAGCCGATTTGCTTAGGGTTTGTGGCAGTGGCTAAGATATCAAAACTCGGTGGCGCCGGATAGAAAGAATCGGTAGGGCCGAGTTTGACTTTTAGGTTTGGGACAAATGAGTGGAAGTGGGAAAGTAGCTGTGGGTTTTGGACCATATCACTAGGCACATGAAGCAAGAGGCTCATTAAGCAACACCTCATCCCTCCTTGATAGTAATGGCTTTTCCTATAGACTCAATGTGATCTTGGATCACTAAAACGTAAAATGAAGAGTCCTGAGCTTGAAGCTTTAGCCAATCCTTTGTCCTTAGCATCTAGAAGGAGTTCCCACATCCTTTTAGTCCATGCCACTCCATTGTTGAACTTATCTGAAACATACTAGATAAAAGTGTTAGTCCAACAAGAGATATGTTGACATTAATTACCAAAACCACCTAGGGAGCACTTGTGCTTTCACCCGCGCTGCTCGAGGCAGTGGTCTGCGGGAATCCCCAGGAGCAAGCCCAGCGTTAGTAGAGGGATCCGGTGGCCACCGCAGGCTGCCGCGCCTTCACCCCCGAGCTACGCAGTGTCGCCTGGCCAGGCAAGTTCAAGCCTGACCTGCCTCCTCGCTACGACAGCACTGTAGACCCTGCGAAGTTCCTACAGCTCTATGAGCTGGGCATCGAAGCCGCCAACGGGGACAAAAATGACATGGCGAACTGGTTTGCCATGGCACTCAAGGACGGTGCCCGCACCTGGCTCCTGAACCTGGCTCCGGGCACGATCTCCTCCTGGGATGAGATGCGCACCCCCTTAATCGCCAACTTCCAGGGCACTCGCGACCGTCCATTGGCCGTGGGTGACCTGCGCTGCATCAAGCAGCAGCCTGGAGAGACCTTGCAGAAGTACATCCAGTGCTTCAACAACGCTCGCCTCATGGTTCCCAGGGTGACCGAGGAGGCCATTATCTATGTGTTCTCTGATGGTGTTGACGATGTCAAGATGAAGGAGGAGCTGGAAATCCATGAAGATCTATGTACGTCACTGGAGTTGTTCAACCTGGCAACCATGTGCGCAAGGGCTAAGGAGGGACGCCTCTCCTTTCTCGAGCTCCCAGCAGCAGACCCAAAATAGAAGAAAGCCAAGGCCAAAGATGTAAAGCGCAAGGGAGCAGCTGTGCTCGCAGCATATCCGGACACCAAGCGCGGCAGGGACCAGCTGGAGTCGTCCAAGGGGAGCCGGTACTGTGTGTACCACGATCTCCACACCCACAACACCAATGAATGCCAAGAGCTCAGGGCCGTACGAGAAGGCCGCATCGGACGACGCCCTGAGCGCAATGATCGGTGCTATGGCCGAGGCGGAGCAAGAGGTGGAGGACGATGGGATGACCGTGGCCCTTGCCAAGGGTGGCGTGACCGACCTCGCGAGGACCGCTGGCAGGACCAGCCTCGTGAGGAAGCTTGGAGAGATCAGCCTCGCGAGGACCGCCTGCAGGGCAACGCAGGCCTTCCTCCTCTACCACCACCACCAAGGAGGAATGAAGACCATCATCAGGACGAGGGGGCTGGGGGCTTCCAGGAGCCACGTGCGATCGCTTGCATCCTGGGCGGCGCTCAGGCCCTAGCCTCATAGTGCATCATCAAGCAGTTTGCTCGTGAGGTGAATGCAGTCCTCCCCAAGCTTGAGGCCACGCGCCCTCTCAGGTGGTCTGCGTGCGCCATCATGTTCAGCTCAATGGATCAGCTCAAGTGCGCGACAATGGCCGGTGTCCTCCCAATGCTTTGTTCCCTAGTCATCAGCAATGTGCAAGTCACCAAGACCCTCATCGATGGCGGAGCCGGACTCAATGATCTGTCCATGGAGACGTTCAACAATCTCCAAGTGCCATATGATCAGCTTCAATCGACCAAGCCTTTCTCAGGAGTCACTAATGGTTCCACAGTCCCGATAGGGCAGTTTCGCCTTCCTGTCACCCTTGGACAGTGCAACAACTACCGCACCAAGCTCATTGACTTCGACGTCGGCCATATTCGCCAGCCATACAATACCATCCTAGGGTACCCAGCCCTGGCCAAGTTCATGGCAGTGACTCACCATGGCTACAACGTCCTCAAGATGCCAGGGAGCGGTGGGGTCATCACGGTCCCCTGTGAAGAGAAGGATGCGGTGTGCTCCCTAGAGCGCGCCTTCCAGGCCGCGTCGATCGAGGACCCGGACAGCAAGAGTGGAAACCTCCCTGGAGCAGCTCCCAAGACGAAGAAGACATCACCTGGTTCAAGGCCTCAGGAGGCAGGCACCCCCGGAGGCGCCGCATCTGGACATGCGCCCGCCCAAGGGGCGCCACCCTCCATCGCATAGGAAGGCGCACCCGATGCCCTCCTCGGGTCGGGCTCGGGGGCTCTCTCCTGGGGAGCCACCGACTTTGCCAAGGTCATGAGGGAGGCACTTGGGCACCACTTGGAGGCGTGCTTCACGGCATGATTCCCTCAGGAAGGGGTAAGGAAAGAAGGACCCAACCCGCAGGAGTTCATCACCAAGGCCGCTCAGGAGTTGGAGGGATTAAGAGTCATTCGCGGAAACCACCGTCTACTCGGCGTAGCTCCCCATCCAGGCGTGGATGGCGGGCTGCGCGTCTGCATCGACTACCCAGGGCTCAATCGAGTTGCTTCTCAGGAGTGCTTCTGGCCTTCACGCGTGGGGTGTTGCACGGGCCCACCACACAGCTACGTTCGCATGCCCTTCGGCTTGTCGAACACGGCTGCAGCCCGCCAGCGCCTGATGAGGAGCATTCTGGAAGCTCAGCATCGCGTGCTCATGGAGGAGATGGAGATGGACCTCGTCAGGCTGCCCGAGCCTCCCGAAGCTCGGAGTCCCGAGGGCTCGTGAGGATCGGCTCCTTCGCCCCGCTTCGTCAGCTACTCAGACACTCGCTCTGCAAAAGTATCAGGTGACTTCTTTGCAGTTTTCGTTTCAGCTGGGAGTGCCCGCAGGGCTGCATCATTCCCAGGTCGTGTGGCTCCGTCCTTGCGGCGTGTATCCATTTTGCTTATGTTCTCTGCTTACCTTGTTGGGGGCGCCCCTCGGGCTGCATCATCCCCAAGCCGCTCGGGCTTGACCCAGTGGCGTTTGCTTTTTCCGCATCTATCTAAGTGGATAATCGCCTGCTTGAGATAATCGCCTGCTCGATTGACACCTACCTTTGGAGCCGCTCGCTCTGGCGCAGCGCTTGCGCATGGGTCCGTCCCTGCAACACCGACAAATCTGAGTGGCCGAGCTCTGGCCGCGGCAGCCCCGCATAGCGCCACCTCACTAGGCCCTTAGTGCCCCAATCACTCCCTCGGAGCAACCAATGGTTGGCTGGCAACCATAATTGCAGACCTTGTTTTCCCTCATGATTGGTGTGCAGGATCCGCTTCAGGAGTAGCGCTGGGGGCGTCGTGAGCTCTCTCTCCCTCTCTCCTGCACGATCCGCCCGCACGTTAAAACGGGGGCGCCTGAGCATCACGATTCTTGGGCTCTTACTTGCTCTCCAGCCCTCACCCCTTGGCCTTGACCCACGGCATCGCGACCCGTCATACCAGCGGCGGCTGAGCTCGCTTGAGGGCCGGGACCTGAGGACGTCGAGCATGAAGGAAAGTGCAGGGAACAGGGGAGAAGTTCACGAGGGCCTAACCCAGCAACACCCCAGCTGCCGGTATGCAGGCCTGGCACCTCGCTGAAGAACTACTCCAAATCTACGAGATAAGTCAGGCAAAAGCTAAATCGACTCAACACCAAACCCTCGCCTATTGCAGCTATGTCACGGCAATGTTGCCTGCCTTTCTCGCCCAGCGGAGGCTGCTTGAGCGCTAAAGGGGACCTCCTGAGCATCGCGACTCAGGGGCTCTTACTGGACCTTGGGCCGCTCATCTCCTGGCCTTGACCACGGCATCGTGACCTGGCATACTAGCGATGGCTGAAGCCTGCCTGGGGACCGGTACCTGTCAGCGTAGAGCACCAAGCCCTCGTGAGGAAAGAAAGGGGGAGCTGAGCCGGGGCAGAACACGCCTCTCGCATCGATTCATGATAAGGATGTACAATTCACAAAAGACATGGCAGGCGCCTGACATACCCCCACGGGGTGTCATTTCGATTCCTTGCAGGGAACAAAAGGTGCTAAGGAGCGCTAACTACGCGCGCCTCCGCAGGAGACGCCATCATCAACAATGGGCCATCGAGCGCCGGCGCCAACCTCATCCAGATCAGTAGCGCCGACGGCCTGATGCGGCTGCCCTGCTCCGGGCGCGACGCGAACTTGGGGGCTCATAGCTGTTGTCGCTCATCTTCGGAGTCGCGTGAAGCCCGACGGAGTCGCTGGACCCTCTGTCTCCGCCGCTGCTGCCTGAGGAGCTGTTGGGGAGGCGATTGGCCGGCCTGGCCCTCGCCACGCCGGTACCCCGGCCGCCTTTCTTGGGGAAGCACTCCAGCCGGCGGCCTTCTGCGTCGAAGACCTTGAAGAGCATCAAGGAGGCGCCGTTGTATTCAAGATGAATTACGAGGGCACCACTTGTCTGGCAGACCCGGGCGATCTCGCCCCAGCCTCGGGTCATGAAGACCTTCCCCGGAGCGATGACTGCAACCTCCGCTCCGGTCTCAAGGGTGCTCCAGTCAGCATGCTGCAGCCAGAGCTCTAGAGACCCACTCAGCGGCATCTCGAAGGCGAAGGAGGGAGGAAGGTGAATCCAAGACCGAGGAGGCATGGTGGCGTGAAGCACGAGCTCATGAGAAGAGCTCTCGGCATGGACTCCAGGGGTGGCGACACGTACTGCCATGACTCGCCAGCATCACCTGCGGCACCGGCGATGTCGCTCGGCGGCTTCTTCTCAAGAGCACTCGATTCGGGCGCACAAGGGCAGCGGAAACCCAGGCGGCGGCCGCTCGTACCAGGGCCGCGACGACCCGTGCCAAGCGTCCATGTCGCGGCGGCCAGGGATAGGTCGCTTCTTCGGCGGAAGCGGGTCAGGACCCTCTCGGGGGGCCTTTCCCTTGTCTTCTGCAGAAAACCGGCGCATCGGCACCACTGGCATAGGGTGGAGCAAGGGCGATGAAGAAGAAAGAGAGTAGCAGGAAGGGATGGACAACAAGGCTCTCGCCCGTCCGTACTTATAGTCCGGAGGAGGCCAACCATCGGCCACCACGATCTCAGGTAATCATGACCCATTTTTGCATGCAGGGACTTGTCAAGTTGAGCGTTTGCCGAGGCAGCGTGGGGAAGTGGAGACGCCCACGTCCAATCAACCACCACGTGGTGCCCAAAGCCGCAGGCTGATGGGGCCCACGGCACTCCGCACTTGCCCCTTTGCTTCTCCGCTAAGCCAAGTCCGAGCCTGCCTTGGGCCCGGGGGCTACTGTCGGCGTTCTGGGAATGGGAGTACCCAGACTTGCCTGCCTGCGGCCTGCGTCGTGGCTCAAGTGGTGTCCCAGTACGGCCCGTCTTCATCAGCACAAGACTCAAAACCCTCGCGAGGGGCCAAGCCTCGCGGGGCGGACGATGAAAGGCTTCCTCAGGGACGGCCTCGCCAGGCAGGTTCGCGAGGAGGCGGAGAGATCAAGGCAGGGTACCTCGCGAGGTGCTCGTGACGCAAGCCATGACGATCGAGACCAGGCGGGCGCCGGTCTACGCAGTGTCCTTGTTTCCTCTTTGGTGCAAAGGGGGCGAGCACAGACGTGGAGTACCGAGGCATCAGGCAAAGGTTGCCATTTCAGTGCAACAAGACCAAGACCAGCGGAGCGGCCGGATGGAGGTCGCCGTGGAGCCCAAGACGGCGTCATCGCTAGTGCTTTTGGCAGCCGAAGACCAACTTTAGTCAGGATAACTTGTACTAGATGTTCCCCTTCGAAATGGCCGTTGTTGGCGCCCTTCCCGCTCAATATTTGGGAAGAGGCCCAGGGCCTCAATAAATGGAGCTAGCCACCACAGAGTAGGGGGATTGAGATTTTGGGAAGAGTAGAGAGAGAGGTGATCGAACTCACCCAGGCAGTTCATCGCACCAGCTCAAAAACACCTCTCGCGAGGCCGTTCTTCCCCTGTACTGTTCATTATCAGCCCCTGAGGCAATCCGCCACACCACACACTGGAGTAGGGTATTACACCACAACGGTGGCCCGAACCAGTATAAATCTCATGTCCCTTGTGTTGTTCATCATTTCCAACTAAGATCTCATGAGATGATCGGATGTAGATTGGTAGGGGATAGATCTTCGTGCGCACCCCAGAGTTCGAGCCTTAAGGGTCTGCCGGAACCCAACATCCGACATTGTCATCCTCGGGCATCTCAATTATAACAAAGTCAGTCAAAATGGTAGC
Source organism: Triticum dicoccoides (assembly GCF_002162155.2). Lineage (NCBI taxonomy): Eukaryota > Viridiplantae > Streptophyta > Magnoliopsida > Poales > Poaceae > Triticum > Triticum dicoccoides. The sequence continues at coordinate 580,965,737 of NC_041392.1, read as the reverse complement.
ATTAGCAACAATAACGGGCACATCCTCACAGATACCGATAGGTATGGCAGTTGATTTATCAGCCATTTACAAAGATATTTCAATAGGTGTGAGTTTATTCAAATCAAGTCTTTTATATAAAGAAAAAGGCATAACACTAACACCAACTCCTAAATCACACAAAGCAGTTTTCACATAATTATTTTTGATAGAGCAAGGTATAGTTGGTATTCCCGGATCTCCATGTTTTTTAGGTACTCCATCTTTAAAAGTGTAATTAGCAAACATAGTGGATATTTCAGCTTCTGGTATTTTTCTCTTATCAGTGATGATGTCTTTCATATACTTTCCATAAGGAGGCATTTTCAAGATATCAGTCAAGCGAGTACGCAAAACGAATGGCCTCAACATTTCAGCAAAGCGTTCAAATTCTTCATCATCTTTGTTTTTAGTGGACTTCGGTGGAAAGGGCATAGGTTTTTGAACCCATGGTTCTCTTTCTTTATCGTGTTTTCTAGCAATGAAGTCTCTTTTGTCATACCTTTTATTCTTAGGTTGTGGGTTATCAAGATCAATAGGTGGTTCTATCTCAACATCATTATCTGGTTCTTTTTCATTATTTGTTTGAGTATTCTCATGAACCTCATCGTTACATTTTTCATTATCAGAAAGGTGCTCATTAACAGACTGAGTTTCAGCATCAGAGATAGAAGTTTCATTATCATTATCAAGAGGGTTTTCTATTTCAGGTTCACTAGAGGCATGCAAAGTCCTATAGTTTTTCTTCTTCTTTTTCTTTTTAGAAGGACTAGGTGCATCAGTGTTAACTCTTTGTGAATCTTGTTCTATTATTTTTGAGTGTCCCTCAGGATAAAGTGGTTCCTGAATCGTTTTACCTCCTCTAGTTGCAACTCTAACAAAAAGTCATGTATATTATCATTCATTTCATCAAGCAAATCTCTTTGAGATTTAGCAACTTGTTCTAACTGAGTTTGAACCATAGAAGCAAGCTTTCCAACACCTTTAACATCATTTGAGATTCTAAATAACAAGTCACTCAAGCGAGCAATCATATCAGAATTATAATTCAATTGTTTCATAACATTTGCATTGAAATGATCTTGTTTCCTAATGTAATTTTCAAACTCATAAAGGCATTGGCAAGGGTGCATCTTGTGAGGATTGTCATTATCACTGAACTTCGTTAGAGAATTTATCTCTACCACCTTAGGTAGTGGTGGTGTATTAAACCCATGTATTTCTTCAATAGGAGGTAAATTTTTAACATCCTTAGCTTTAATACCTTTTCCTTCATAGATTTCTTTGCCTCTTGCGTATCTTCAGGACTGAGATATAATATACCCCTCTTCTTCGGACTGGGTTTAACTGGTGTTTCAAGAAGATTCCAATCATCATATTTTTCAATATGTTATTCAATAATTCTTCAGCTTGCCCAACAGTTCGTTCCCTGAAAACACAACCAGCACAACTATGTAGGAAGTCCCTAGAAGCATCGGTTACTTCATTATAGAAGATATCAAGTATTTCATTTTTCTTAAGATCATGATCAAGCAAAGCGTTAAGTAACTGGCAAAGCCTCCCCCAACACTACAAAAAAGGACACATCCGTGACATTTTGGGTCGAACGAATTTTTTTCCTGTCATGCTTATGACACCTCTATGACGATAATTGTGACAAAACCCGGTATTATCATAGATGCGGTGGGCTCCTACTTCTATGACAAAACAATCATGATAGAAAATGGGCTTTCTATCCGAGGCGGGCTGGAGAAGCAGCTACATGACATTCTTTGGGCCGTCCATGACGGAGAAAACTGTTGTAGAAGCGAGGGTGAGGAAAATACGGGGATTTCCCGGTTACGGTGGGTGGTCGGGGCGGAGCGATGTGCATTTCTCTCGTACGTACGTGTGTCTGTGCGCGAGGCGTTGTGCTCTAATTGAAGCGGAGCGAGGCGTTGGGCTCTAACTGAACCCAACCGATTGCACTAGCTACCTTACTGAACCCCGATCGATCCCTTGCTGTTAACTGAACCTGAGTGTGATTCCTTCACTACTGCTGCTAACTAAAGCCGGTCGATGCTGCCTCTGGATGAACAGTGAGCGTTGTTGGGGGGTTTGGATGAATAGTTCCCGGTGGGGGGTTGGATGAAAAGGACCCCGTGGTAGTAGAGGTCATTGCCGCTGGATGAATAGGACCCCGATCGATCAAGCCCGTGGATGAACAGGACCCCATGGAGGGCTGGATGAACATGACCCTGTGGAGGCCTGGTTGAACAGTAGCCGGTGGAGGGCTGGTTGAATAGTAGCCGGTGGAGGAGCGCGCGCTGGAGGCTGGGTGAACAGTCGTAGGTGGAGGCTGGAGGAGGTCGACGGTGGATGAACAGGAGCCCGTGGAGGTTGGAGGGGTCGACGGTGGAGATGAACAGTATCCCGTGGAGTCCCATTTTGCGGTACGCCACACCCCTCCGGATGAACAGGACCCCCTGTTTTGATCATAGCGCTCCAACACAAGTCCGTTTCCTTCGTTTAGAGGTACGCCACACCCCGTCCGATCAACAGGACCCCGTTTCGACCGTAGGAGGTCTGTTTCCTCTGTTTTGCGGTACGCCAGACCCCTCCCGATGAACAAGATCCCGTTTCCATCCTGGGCGATCGAACACAAGGCCGTTTCCTCCGTTCTGCAGTACGCCATGCCTCGTTTCCATCGGATGTTCCCTCCAAGTCGGCTGGCTTCCGATGAACAGCACGCATTCCGCTGCCTCCCGATGAACACGACGCATTCCATTGCGTCCCCATGAACACGACGACGACACAATTTCTCCATTCCGACCCAGCCACAGCCATGTACACAAGCCCTGGCCGTACGTATGCATGAGTAGGCGTTCGAGACCCCGCCGTATGTACGTGCGTGGCCGTATTGACTTTCTTGCACCATGGCCGATGTACGTACGTGTATATGCTACGTGCGCACCTCTACTACGACACGTGCGCGCCTCTACTAGCATACGTGCCCTTCCTTACACGACCACGGTTCATCGCTGCAGCCTGTAGACAGACCGATCGACCAGTATGTATGTACACGTTCGCAACCAGAATGACAATGCTATGTATGCTTCGATCGGGTGGGTCCCAACCGCCAGGCACTTCCTTGCGTGCGAAGATGTAGCTGGTGGGTCCCAGCAGTCAGGGGGGCAAATCATTTTTTTCATAATATGGACGCACTTCCTTGTGTGCGAAGAT
>NC_041392.1:580943354-580962198 GCF_002162155.2 Triticum dicoccoides | reverse complement strand
ACGTTTTCGTCGTCAAATAGGGTGGCCCGTCCAGTGGGTCCCTCCTATCAGGTGGAGGAATCATTATTTTCCGCATAATAAGGAGGCACTTCCTTGCTGTGGCCGTGGACCCAGCTGACAGCCTCTCCACGTGCAGTACTCTTCCGATGGAAGTCATTCGTTGACCACGTTGACCACGCCGTGCCGAGATCACCAAGGCGGTGGACAACGGTGAGGCCTATGAAGGGAACGACGCGGAGCTGGGGAAGGCGTGGCAGTGGTGTCACAGCCCTAGAATACTGCTTGTAACTAGTTACACTTGAGAGCTTCATGCATCATGTTTATTTTTTTCAAGAAAACTGAATTGAGGAAATTTGAAGCCTCAAAAATTTAAATAAAAGAAGGGCAAAGAACCCTGGAAATTTCATTCTTTGTTTCCAAGATGTCCTTATGCAATGTTTGAGAATATTGGCAAGAGCTATATATCAAACAAAAATTTAGGAACATTTCTAAGGATTTACTTTTGGGACTTTGAATTTAAATGAATATCTATTTGAATTTGAGTTATATTCATATAACTAGATTATAATTTCAAATATCTTTGAAACATTTTATGTGCATTTGGAAATGTCCATTCTGCAAAAAAAAATATTCATAGGGTACTTGGCACTATTTGAAATATGTTTTGAATTTTAAAGAAGTGGCAAAGTTTAAAGAAAAAAGCAAACAACAGAAGAAAAATAGAAAGACGGAGAGAACTAACCTGGCTTACCTACAGCCCAGAGGCCCAGCAGTGTAGCAACCCAGTCCAGGAGGGGCACAGGCGTCTTCTACCTCCTGCTAGTAGGAGCAGCTGCGTGCTGGAGGTGCGCGCGTCGACGCCAGCTCCTCCCTGCCTGCTTCCCCTCCTCCTCGAGCCTACCCGAAGCGTCTGGGAGACGCCCTCGACCCCCTCGTCGACTCCCCTCTCTCTGGACCTCCTCCCCTTCTTTGCTCTCTCTTCCGCAGCCGCCTGAGCACACCGCAGCGTGCAGCTCACTGCCGACGTGGTCACTGGCCTCCCCTCGCCTCCCTACCTTGTGTGAGAGCTCTGCCTTGCCGTCCTCTTGGTCCATGCCAAGCCAAGTCACCGGGGAACCATCGCATCACCAACGCTGCCGTCGTCTTCAACCCTGGCCCCCCGAGATCGCCACCGGCCATTCGTCGTCCCCGACACCTCCATGCGCCCGCTGAGAGCCCCTGTCTCTAAAACCTCTCCTCCCCTGCTTGATTTCTTCTTCTAGCCGCCGCCAAACAAGCACCCGATGCTGTCGTCCGCCATTGACGATGAACTCGAGCATCTCGAGCTCGAGTTACTCTGTATTTCCATCTAGAATCCATCTGGAGCACCATAGATTCCGCCACGCTGCTTACCTTGCTCGCATGCATGCTCTAAAGCCACCACCGCACTTAACCGACCTCCGGCCACCGCTGTCGTCATTGTCGTTGCCGCTGTATCCCGCCTCAGCTCCAACCACCACCACCATCTTACGCGCCTTGCTGTGGGCGTTCCAATGCGCCATGCCCTGTTTACACCAGCATTTGCATATCCACATATGGAGTTTGAATTTGAATCTTGGGTTCAAACCAACTTCATTTAAATTGTTGCTAGTTTCATTAGCTCAAACCACATCATATTGCCATGTCATGATCATGCATCATATTGTTGCATTGAATTGATTGTGTTCCTTCTTTGTTGCCGGTATTTGTCCTCTCTTAGTAGAAGTGGTTCCGACGATGAGATCGATGACACCGATGAAGAACTATACTATATGCAGAAGTGCTAGGCAAGCAAAGCCCCCATTGTTCATTCCGATACAATACCACTCTCTAGCTCCTGCTCTCTTTTACTGTATTAGGATAACACCGATTCATCTGTTACATGCTGCAGTAGTTGAACCCCATATTCCTTTGCATGCCATGTCATTTCCATAGTAAATAGATGAAACCCACTAGCATGAGGAGTTGTTTGAGCCCTAATGTGCCTACTCATTCATGCTTGTTTGTCATGCCTGCTACTGCTTAGATTTGAGTCAGGTCTGATTCATCGGGGATGAATTGGAGGTATGTGAACATGTCCTACTATTGAGAGCTAAGTGTGTGAACACGATTTGGTAAAGGTAGCGGTAAGAGGCCATGTAGGAGTACATGGTGGGTTGTCTCATTGAAACCATTCTCAGGAACTGAATTTTGTGTTTGTGATCCATGAACAACTACTACCACACATTGGGATCCTTAATTGACTCTCTCAACTTACTAACCGCCCTTGTCCTCTGTCCAGGAGTTGCAAGTAGTTTCTGGTGTTTGTAGTATGCTAGAGGCAATGCGCAGCGCTGACCCTAGGGGTGGGTTGTGATGCGGTCGGCACGTGGCACGGTGTACCATGACTCCCGTTTGGTGCCTCGGGAACCCTACACACATCGTTCGGGGCCGTACTGGAAACCTCGGCCAGACTCCTTGCAGATGGAACCTGAATAGGCGATAAACCTGGACTAGGCACTTGTGTGGTTAGTCAGGTCGCGGCCGACACCCTCGCCAGGTTTCCACTTGCAGGTTGCCGAGATACATGACGTGTACATGGCGGTAAGTGGCGAGAGCGTGTGTGAAGAAGTACACCCCTGTAGGGTTAGCATCATCTATTCGAATAGCCGCGTCCGCGGTAAAGGACTTCTGGGTTCCCTGTACAGTTCATAGACAAGTTGAAGTGGATACTTTAAAATGCGCAAGATAAGCGTGAGTGCTATGGATGGCCTTCTCGTAGGGAGACGGGAGCGGATCCATAGTGGTGTACTGATATGGTGAATATGTGGACTCGTGTGCGCCACCTCAAAAGAGTTACTTGCAGTCATAGTTCAGGAGAGCCACCGAGTCAAAGCTGGCTTGCTGCAGTTAAACTCCACCACCCCCTTTGTTGATACTGATGCATATGTAGCTAGTTCTGATGTAAGTCTTGCTGGGTACATTTGTACTCACGTTTTCTTAATTTATGTTTTGAAGAGAGACTTCAGTCTCACTAGTAGTTCCCCGTGGATTTCGACGTTTAGCTTGTTATCTCAGCTATGATCTTGTGCCCTCGGCAGGGTCTTGTAGATAGTGAGGCTTCTCAATCGTTTTCATTTGTAGTTGTCTGTACTCAAACAAGTTAAGCTTTCGCATGTGCTTATTCCTTGTATGACTTGAATGCTGGGTCATCAGACCCATGTTTGTAATATCTGGCTCCTTGGAGCCTAATGAATAAATACTTTGAGTCGTAGAGTTTTGTTGTGATGCCATGTTGTATTTGGACATATCGAGCATATTGTGTGTATGTTAATGAAATGCTTGGTATGTGTGGGTTCCGACAACCTAGTTGTTTATTCTTAGTAGCCTCTGTCGGTGTCAAAACCGGTGGATCTCGGGTAGGGGGTCCCGATCTGTGCGTCAAGGCTGATGGTAACAGGAAGCAAGGGACACAGATGTTTACCCAGGTTCGGACCCTCTCGATGGAGGTAAAACCCTACTTCCTGCTTGATTAATATTGAAGATATGGGTACTACAAGAGTAGATCTACCACAAGATCGTAGAGGCTAAACCCTAAGAGCTAGCCTATGATGGTATGATTGTAACTGTGATCGGCCTTCTAAGGACCAACCTCTCCGGTTTATATGACACCGGAGAGGGCTAGGGTTTACATGGAGTTGGTTACAAGGAAGGAAACACAATATCCGGATCGCCAAGCTTGCCTTCCACGCCAAGGAGAGTCCCATCCAGATACGGGCCGAGGTCTTGAGTCTTGTATCTTCACGCTTCAATTGTCCGGACGTTGTACACAGTCCGGCTGTCCGGATACCCCCTAATCCCGGACTCCCTCAGTAGCCCCTGAACCAGGCTTCAATGACGATGAGTCCGGTGCACAGTATTGTCTTCGGCATTGCAAGGCGGGCTCCATCTCCGAATACTCCAAAGTACCTGTTACGACGAATAGTATCCGGCCTCCAATAAATGTTGTGCTCCTTGGCTTCAGTGCCTCAATAATGAGCACCTCCACGTGTCTAGAAAATGCGAGGAGCTGAGGCATTTTTGCATTTGACACCCTCAGTCCTCCGGGCTGACCACCTATTTGAAGGAACGGGATTCTCAGATCCAAACCTCACTCTCCCTCTCTGAGCTAGCATCCCATAGAGCGCTCCGCGAAAAACCATTCCAACATGGCCGGCCGTCGTAGCTCTTCTGCTTGCCCTCCTTTCTCTAAGTCGGGGGATTGGGGAGAGTGTTCAGTTCCTCATAGCCGCTTGATAAAGTTACAAACCCAAGGTTTTCTCCCACCGGTGTTCATGGTCCCTGTCCGAGCTGGAATAGCCACTTATGATGGAGGGGAACAAGCAGAGAGATCTCCAGACCCATCTCCGGAGGAGTGCATATACCTCATCCCGCATCTATTAAGGGGCGTCGGGTTTCCTATCCACCCGTTTCTTCGTGGGCTCCTGGAGTTCTACGGCCTCCAGTTGCACAACCTCACCCCTGCCTCCATTCTGCACATAGCGGGGTACGACGCACTTTGCGAGCTGTTTTTAGGTTGTGAACCTCACTTTAGATTATGGAGGAAGCTGTTCTGCCTCGTCCCCCGTGCCTAGGGAGAATCCCTATGTCAAGTGGGCGGGGCCGACGTATGGCGTATTGCCGAAACCGAATACCTGTCCGGCACTCCTAAGAAGGCACCAGAAAACTGGCCTTCAGAGTGGTTTTACATTGATGACGTTCCCCTTCCGGATCCAGTCCGGACAGGTCTCCCCAAGTTCAGCAACGCCCCGCCGAGGGCATGCCTAAGCTGGCGCCCCCGGGGCCCTCAAGAAGAGGATACAAGGGAAATACACTTCCTGATGAGCAGGATAAAGCTACTGGCCAAATTCGGACTGACAATAGTTGAGGTCATGGCGATATGCATAAGGCGGGGAGTGCAACCGCTTCAATATCGGGAGAAGCTGATGTGGCACTTCAACGGGGAATACGACGCCACCCGCTGCGGCCGTAAGGGTCCGGACTCCGCCACCGCTTTGGCAAGGATATTGTCCGATTTGTACAGAGGGGAAGAGGAGGAATTCCTTCGCATTAAAATGCGAGACGGATTCTCCATGTACAACTTCCCAGAGTGGGTAAGTTGCCATTCTTTTCCCTGCTTCACTTACTCTAGCATTCTTCTGCTAAGATTACCTGCATCGGCTTCAAGGAAACTTCTGCTAAGTTGACATACACAAGAATTTTGAAGTGTATTGTGACGCATCCTGAAGGGGTCTCGGATGTGTATTGATGAAAGAAGGCAAAGTTGTCGCATACGCTTCAAGGAAACTTCGCAAGCATGAAGAAAATTATCCCACTCATGACTTAGAATTGGCAGCAGTCATTCGTGCACTCAAGGAATGGAGGCATTTCTTACTTGGAAATCGTTGTGAAATATATATGGACCATAAAAGTCTCAAGTATATTTTCACACAGCCAGAACTCAATTTACGGCAACGACGCTGGTTGGAATTGGTAAAAGATTATGATGTTGGTATCCACTATCATCTAGGAAAAGCAAATGTAGTGGCAGATGCTCTTAGTCGGCACCCCAGCTCGGACGGCAACAGTCTGCAAGGCTTGAGACCTGAAGTCCAACAAGAGTTTGCCAAACACAACTTGATGATGGTCACGGAAGGCGCCATAACGAATTTGGAAGTACAACCCAACCTTGTGGAAATGATTAAGGAAGCTTAGCATGGACACCCCAACATCGAAGGCATTAAAAGAAAGGTGAGTATGGGCAAGGCCTCGGAATTCGTCATAGACGATGAGGGAATATTATGGTACGGAGAAAGACTCTGTGTGCCAAATATAGAGGACCTCAAACAGCAAATTCTAGCTGAAGCCCACACCGCCCCATATTCGATCCACCCTGGAGGAACCAAAATGTATAAGGACATTCAGGAAAGATTTTGGTGGCACGGTATGAAGAGGGATATAGCCACGTTCATTGCATGTTGCGATTCTTGTCAACGCATAAAAGTTGAGCATCAAAGACCAGCCGGACTACTACAACCAAACAGAATACCTGAGTGGAAATGGGACGAAATAGGGATGGATTTCATTGTCGGACTACCTCGGTCACAACACGGGAATGATGCCATATGGGTCATCACAGATAGACTGACTAAAGTGGCACACTTCATCCCCGTGAAGACAACCCACACCACTCAGAAGCTCGCCAAGCTCTACCTATCCCGCATAGTCTCTATGCATGGAGTCCCAAAAACTATAATATCCAACAGAGGCACTCAGTTTGTCTCTAGATTTTGGGAGCAGCTGCAACAATCGCTAGGAACTCAACTGGCCTTCAGTACAGCATACCATCCCCAGACTGATGGACAAACTGAACGTGTGAACCAAATTCTAGAGGACATGCTAAGGGCATGTGTCCTCACCTATGGAACCAGTTGGGAAGAAAGCCTGCCATATGCTGAGTTCGCATACAACAACAGTTACCAATACAGCCTACAAATGGCACCTTTTGAAGCCCTGTACGGGCGGAGATGTCGTACCCTGCTAAATTGGTCAGAGACCGGAGACAGCCGTATCTTCGGCCCAGACATGCTCAAAGAAGCCGAGGAAAAGTTCAAGCTAATTAGGGACCGACTCAAGACAACTCAAAGCCGACAGAAGAGTTATTACGATCAAAAACATCATGGAGTCAGTTTTGAAACCGGAGAGTATGTGTACCTGCGAGTATCTCCTATGAGGGGCCTGCAACGATTCAAAATTAAGGGAAAGCTAGCACCAAGATTCATCGGACCATTCTGTATAGTGGCACGAAGAGGCACGATAGCCTACCAGCTAGAATTACCCGAAGAATTATCCGATGTCCACGACATGTTCCACGTCTCGCAGTTGAGGAAGTGCGTAAGTAACCCAGAGAAGCAAGTATCCCACGAGAACATTGACATGCAACCAGACCTCACCTATCGGGAACATCCAGTAAAAATATTAGAGGAGTCTGAAAGGAGGACCTGACAGAAAACCATCAAGTTTTTCAGAGTTCAGTGGAGCAATCACACCGAGAGTGAAGCAACTTGGGAAAGAGAGGATTTTCTTCAGACAGAGCACCCACACTTATTTGAGGATCAGCTGAAATCTCGGGGACGAGATTTTTCCTAAGGGGGTACGTGTTGTGACACTCCAAAATTTTTTATTTAGTTTTCAACAAAAAAACTTTGTTGGTTTTGAAGAAGGTCACTTAAATCCAAGTTTGTCACGACCGGTTTTTCCGGGTATTAATTTCCAGAAAATGGCCGTTGTGCTCACCAGCCCCAGGACTACTGTTAGCTGATGAGGCACCAACTTGATATAGAAATTCCAAGAAAAAATACAAAATATGTAGTACAAGACCATTCCGGCCTGTGAGTACAACAAATGGTTTCTAGTGGTTGATGGCGGAAGCGGTTTGTGGATCATCGGTGTCTATGGGATTCCATTTCCCACAGGAACAACTGACCAGGTCAACTCCTATCTTCGCGAGGCTTCTATCACCGTTTGCTTAGTTTCCGGGGCTGTCATTGCAACGCTCCTCTCCATGCAGAAATCTAGCCAAGACAATAGCCAGGGACAAGCCAGTGAGTACTTTGAATGTACTCGCAAACATTATGAACACTAGAATAATATAATTGATAAGCATGCACTAAAATATTCTATGATCACATCGTCAGTCACAAATAAAACACCTTTTATGCATGTAAGCATGTTATTTATATGCAACATGAATAAGCAATAATGGAGTGGGAATAAAATGCCGTAGTCGGGCGTCTGTGCGACACTGCATAAAGGGCTCATGAAGTAAATAAATAACAAGCAATGCCACAGTCGGGCGTCTCAGCGACACCTCATAAAGGGCTTATAAAGTAAATAAATAACAAGCAATGCCACAGTCGGGCGTCTCAGCGACACCACATAAAGGGCTTATAAAGTAAATAATTAACAAGCAATGCCGCAGTCGGGTGTCTCAGCGACACCTCATAAAGGGCTTATAAAGTAAATAAATAAAAAGCAATGCCACAGTCGGGCATCTCAGCGACACCACATAAAGGGCTTATAAAGTAAATAATTAACAAGCAATGCCGCAGTCGGGCGTCTCAGCGACACCACATAAAGGGCTTATAAAACATATAATCACAATGAGTATCCAGGAGGTAGAACCGTCCTAGGGATACTCAATGATATAATGGGTTAGTCCATAATAATAATAATAATAATCTTCACAAGTCACCAATCACAATCCAAGTTCTGGTTTAACAATTTCTCCTCCGAAGACCGACACTAAGATCAACCCTTGACCCATCCCAGACTGTAGTCCTTTTTAACCATGGACACGGCTATTCGAATAGGTTTAATCTCTTTGCAGAGGGTGTACTCTTTACCCACGAGTAACGGATTTCTTTAGTTCGTCGGAACTAATTCCGTCTACGGTCTTTTAGTTGAAAACACGCCTGACTTGCACACACCAGCTTAACTTTACTCGTCTCTGGAATCACCCATGACACCTGTCAAGCAAAACTCTAAGTGGGGAGGCTACAACCTCGCGTAGCATGGGATCAAATTTCTATCGCGCGCTCTAAGGGGTGCCCCCTCTCGGTCCCAACCGGAAACACCCATGCCCCCGGACCAGGTGGCCTGCCTACCGGCTACAACCGGTATCTTCCACCATGGCCTCTCTGTACGGTGTGTGCTTGAAAGGGGTTGACGACTTACTGAACCGTACCCTACCTGCGGCAAGGACAAGTGGTAGTACGAGGAAAGTATGCGGGTTACTGGAACAAGACTTGATCTACGGTCGACTCAGAAGGTTTATAAATTCCCTGCATGACATGTATAACCAAAATATTTCAACCAACAAATCAACACTCATTATACCTTACTATGCCATACCGGACATAACCGTCCAGACGGAGGCTGGCGACAAGCTCACGCCTACCCAAGGCAGAGGCTTTCCCGGATTCCTTTCCGGCATGCATGCAAGGCACATGAGGATGATTACCCTCACAATTATATTCATTTCCATCAGCAAGGAAATCACTAATATGCATTCATGCAAATGATCATATCACCACATAAAATAACGAGTTCTTCCGAAGTAAGGTGGTGTTATAACCGTGTCAACTAACACACCAAAAGTATTATGCCAGGGTTCAGGATGCTTGGCTTCAAGGTGTGGTAAGGCAGGGTGCACTCCAAAACTTTTGAAAGCTTTCTCCTCTCTCCAAAAATCCTATTCAAAATATTTTTGAATCAATATGTAGTTTCAAAAACAGTACCAAAAAGTTGTCTGAATTTTTTTGAAATAAATCTTAAAATAAACTAGACAAAATTTGAGGAAGGTAGGAAAAAGAATCAACTCATTTGGAGTTATAATTAAAAAGTTATAGGCAGTCAAAGTTTTGGTCAGAATCTCTTTTTAAAATAAAACAGAAAAAAGAAAAACGTTTCGAACTGACCACGTCGAAGGCGTATTCTGGAAAATACGTTTCCACTTATCTAGCGTGGACCGCGCGGGGAGTCACTGACAGTGGGCCCAGGTGGCCCACTAGTCAGGTTTGACTAGTCCACATTCCCTCCTCTTCCTCTGCCCGAGAGGGGGCGGAACTCCGGCGATTGTCGCTGGCGAACAGCGGGTCCTTGTGGGGAGCTGAGGGCGGGGATGGATCCGCGGATCTAGGGCGATCCTTCTGGTGGTTGTAGGGTCGTCGGGGTTGGAGGGAATCGCCGTCGACGAGCTTCGCAGCGGCCGGTGGCTTCGGGAGCAAAGTGAACTTGTGGCTACGGTGGCTCTCCGTCGTTGTTGGGTGTCTGGGCGGCTCCGCAAGACGAAGTGGAGTCGTTTGATGGTGTTGGGAGGGCCGGGGAGGTTCGGGTTGTGACGAACGAAGCCGGGAGGCGGCGGTGGCTGAACTGGCCGGAGTCGGGGAAGACGGCCTTCCTGGTTCGATTGCTGGCCAAGGGGGTTCCTAGGGAGATGGCTTGAGACTCCCTGCATGCGGGGACGAGCTCAGGGCTTCTTAAATAGGCGGTCGGGGTCGGTTCCGACGGTAGCCGCGGATAAGGTCGCCGGCGACCACCATTCTGTAGCTAGGCATCGTGGTGGCGACGAGCGCTAGGGGCCACGCTTGTGGATGAGCTCGCGCTGCTCCAGGGGGCAGGTGGAGAGCAGGAGAGGCTCGGGCGGCGCCGACCTGAGCAGGGGCTATCGGGCGGCCGCGGCAGCTAGCTCCTGGCCTGCCGGGGACGTGGCGAGGGGCTGCTTGGCGTGTTGCGGTGAGTAGGGGGAGTGCGTGGCGTGGTTCTGCAGTGAGGGCAAACCAGGGGCGCGACATGTTGGCTCAGGCGCGGCACATGCAAAACGCGTGCTCTGCTCGCGCCCAGAGCACGCACGGAACATGCTCGACGAAATGCTAATGCATGCTAGGGGGCTCTAAACCACAAGAGAGTTAGCAGGGTGGGGTTGTAGGCTAGGGCAAATCCATGGGACATGCTGGTTTGGTCAGAGGATCAGGTTCACAAAGCAAACATAAACTCATGCCAAAACTATCCATGCTCTCTAGGTGTTTGACAAAATGCCACAGGCACCTAGGCATTTCTTGGAGTTGTCAAAATCTCCAGATGGTGGTCTCATTAGGTGAAAGAGAGGGTGGTGAGGTTAGTCGGCCAAAAACAGAAACTTGTTAGTGCAAGTTTTGCAAAACTACAATCCTGGACAGGAGACAAATGACATCACTTCATGAACAAAAAATGATCCAATGGGTGCATGCTCCTGGACTTAGGGGTTTTGTAGGGTTGACTACAAGTAGGAGAAATCACAAGGTCACTGGAGCAAAAATAAATAGGGTTGCAGTAGAAATTACAAGGCTGGACCAGAATGGAAAAGAGGTTTATTCACTCAAAATTTTCAAAGAAAAACACTAGGTTTTTGCAAAAAGTTGAATCATATGCTACTACCAACATCCCATAATTTTGGTGGAGGCTAGAAAGAAATATTTAAATGGGTTGTAGTGCAAAATTGCACTCTGGACCAGAGAAGAAAATTGGTTGTAGAGCTCAAAATATTTCATGAGTAAAAGATATTTTTGTATAAAAGTGATTTAAAGACATCACATGACATCTCCAAATTTTGGTTGGAATATTGAATGAATTTATCAAATGGTTGTAGTTCAAATAGGACCATAAAATCATGGGAAACCATTTTCAGGAAAATAAAGATTATGAGAAATAAATTATGTAATTAATTCTACTGATAAAGGAAAAGTTTTTCTTGAGAGGGTAAACAAGTCCAATAACATATTTGAAAGGTTTTCACTTTGGGGAAAAACTCCATAATAACAAGGGAGAAAATGGTTCAAAAATCAAAAGGGAGCCCAGAAAATAAAAGTTTTAATTTCCTGGCAAAATTTTAATTTATTAAAACAAGGTCAAAATTTTGGGGTGTCACAACCAAGCTTGTCACGACCGGTTTTCCAATAAAAATGTTTATTGAGAAACCGATCTTTTGAGTCCAGTATGAGGAAAATCCTCCTTACTGGTAGACAAAATTCTTGATACAGTAAGCCAGTAGCATATAATATATTACAAGGTCTAGCTAAGGCTGCTCAACAAATTATTACAAGCACGCCAATAATTATACATAATGGCGGATATGACACAATGGTGTGGTGGCATACTACTGACTCGAGATAAAAGTGGTGGTGGAATATCACAGTGGAGAGTGGATCTTGATGGATCTAGGTTAGGGGTGCTAAGGACTATCCAGAGGAGTTGGTTTGAGATCAAAACTCAAAGGAAATCAGGTACTTCCTTTGTAAATCATCTAGGCTTAAAATAATTGACAGAATTGTTTTGGGAAGTAAAATAAATGAAATAAAATCCAAAAATGGTTTGTACTTGTTGGACCAGGAAGTTTGGATTGCCCCAAAGTGGAAGGAGGGGTTTTGGGAGGTTTTACCACATGAGGCATGGTAAAACCATGCGTGGTTTCAAAAATGAAAGAAGCCCCAAAACTCATAGGATACTTCTTAAAAGAAAATAAATAAATTCCAAAAATATATTTGAGAAGGGAACAATCAGAAGAAAGGTTTTTCATAATTCAAACACCAGAGTTGAAGAAGATAAAAAAATAAAATCCTTGCCAAGGGGAAAAGTTTTTAGAGAGAGATGTCTTTTTGGAAGGCTTTAAGTGACCTTCTTCAAAACCAACAAAGTTTTTTGTTGAAAACTATATAATCAGGACCGGATTTTCGGGATATAATTTCCAGAAAATGGCCCCTGTGCTCACTAGCCCCAGGATTACTGTTAGTTGATGAGGCACCAAATTGATACAGAAATTCCAAGCAAAATACATAATATGTAGTACAAGACCATTCTGGTCTGTGAGTACAATAAAAGGTTTCTAGGGGTTGATGGCGGAAGCAGTTTATCGTTCACCATGGTCTATGGCACTCCATTTCCCACAGGAACAGCTGACCAGGTTAACTCCTATCTTCGAAAGGCTGCTACGTCCATCGCTTGGGTTCCGGGGCTGTCATCGCAATGCTCCTCTCCAAGCAAGCAATCTGGCCAAGACAATAGCCAGGGACAAGCCAGTGAGTACTTTTGAATGTACTCGCAAACATTATGAACACGGGTATAATATAGCAAACGATAATCATGCTCTGAAAATATTCTATAATCACAACATCAGTCATGAAAATAAAATCCCGATGCATGCAAGCAAGTTATTTATATGCAACAGGAATATGTAATGACAGAGTAGTAATAAAATGCACCGATCGGATGTCTAAAGCGACATCTCGAAAGGATAGTAAAAGTGAGCATGCCTCACTCGGGCGTCTTAGCGACACCACATAAAGGGCTTATAAGGTAAATAAATAACAAGCATGCCACAGTCGGGCGTCTCAGCGACACCACATAAAGGGCTTATAAAGTAAATAAAATAACAAGCATGCCACAGTCGGGCGTCTGAGCGACACCACATAAAGGACTTATGAAGTAAATAAATAACAAGCATGCCACAGTCGGGCGTCTGAGCGACACCACATAAAGGGCTTATAAAGTAAATAAAATAACAAGCATGCCACAGTCGGGCGTCTGAGCGACACCACATAAAGGGCTTATGAAGTAAATAAATAACAAGCATGCCACAGTCGGGCGTCTGAGCGACACCACATAAAGGGCTTTTAAAGTAAATAAATAACAAGCATGCCACAGTCGGGCGTCTAAGCGACACCACATAAAGGGCTTATATATAACATAATCATAGTGAATATCCAGGAGGTGGTACCGTCCCAGGGATATTCATTATTTCAAACAATGCAAACGGTTAGTCCACAATGATAATAACCATAACCATCATATATCACAAGTCATAATCAATATTCTGGTTTAGTAGTTTCTCCTCCGAAGACCGACACTAAGACCGACACTTGACCCATCCCAGACTGTAGTCCTTAACCAGGGACACGGCTATTCGAATAGGTTTATTATCTCTGCAGAGGGTGTACTCTTTACCCACGAGTAACAGATTTCTTTAGTTCATCGGAATTAATTCCGTCTACGGTCTTTTAGCTGAAAACACGCCTGACTTACACACACCAGCTTTTACTCATGTCTGGAATCACCCATGACAACTGTTATGCAAAACTCTAAGTGGGGAGGCTACAACCTCGCGTAGCATGGGATCAAATTTCTGTCGCGCGCTCTAAGGGGTGCCCCCCTCTCGGTCCCTACCGGATACACCCATGCTCTCGGACCAGGTGGCATGCCTACCGGATGCAGCCGGTATCTTCCACCATGGCCTCTCTATACGGTGTGTGCTTGAAAGGGGTTGATGACTTACTGAACCGTACCCTACCTGCGGCAGGGACAAATGGTAGTACGAGGCAAGTATGGGGGTTACTGGAACAAGACTTGATCTACAGTCGACTCAGGAGGTTTATAAATTCCCTGCATGACATGTATAACCAAAATATTTCAACCAACAAATCAACACTCATTATACCTTACTATGCCATACCGGACATAACCGTCCCGACGGAGGCCGGCGACAAGCTCACGCCTACCCAAGGCAGAGGCTTTCCCGAATTCCTTTCCGGCATGCATGCAAGGCACATGAGGATGATTACCATCACAAGTATATTCATTTCCAACAGCAAGGAAATCACTAATATGCATCCATGCAAATGATCATATCACCACATAAAATAACGAGTTTTTCCGAAGTAAGATGGTGTTATAACCGCGTCAACTAACACACCAAAAATATTATGCCAGGGTTTAGGATGCTTGCCTTCAAGGTGTGGAGAGGTGAGGGTGCTCTCCAAAACTTTTGAAAGTTTCCTTCCTCTCTCCAAAATCCTATTTTCATTAAATTTGAATTAACACACAATTTCAAAACAACACAAAAAAGTTGTTTGAAATTTTTCCAGATAAATCTTAAAATAAACTAGACAGAATTTGAGAGATGTAGGAAAAAGAATCAATTCATTTGGAGTTATATTTAAAAAGTTATAGCCAGTCAAAGATTTGGTCAAAATCTGTTTTTTAAATAAAGATATAAAAGAAAACGCTTCAGACAGAATACACTTTCGGTGCAGGGAAAACATACTGGGGAGTTATACGTCTTCACTTAAACACGTGGACCAGTGCAGGGGTCACTGACAGTGGGTCCAGGGGCCCCACTGGTCAGGTTTGACAAGTCCATCTCTCCCCCCTCTTCCTTTGCCCGAATGGAGGCGAGGCAACGGTGATCAACGCCGGTGAACGACGGCTCCCGGTGGGCTCCAGAGGGTCGGGGTGGGTCCTCAAGACCGGGGCAGTCCTCCCGGTGGTCGTTGGGTCGGCGGGAGTGGAGGGAGTCGCCGGCGGTGAGCTTCGCGGCGGAGGGGGCTTCGGGAGCAAAGTTGGTTTGGGGCTACGGTGGTTCCCGATCAAAATCGAGCAGGGGGATGGGTTCACGGGAGGAAGAGAGAGCTTCTGGTGAAGAGAGTGGAGAGGGGGAGGCCCTGGTTGCACTGAACGGGGCTGGGAGGCGGCGGTGGCCGAACCGGCCGGAGTCGGGGAAGACGGCCTCCCCAGTTCGATTGCTGGCCAACGGGGGGTTCCAGGAGATTGCTTGAGACTGCCTATGTGCAGGGATGAGCTTGGGGTTTCCTATATAGGCGAGTCAAGGTGGTTCCGCGGCGGCCGTGGATCAGCTCGTCGGCGAACCGTCCTACTGTGCGGCAGGGTGACGTGGCGGCGACATGTGCTAGAGGACGAGGCTGTGGATGAGCTTGAACCGCTCAAGGGGGCAGCTGGCGAGCGCTGGTGGCCTGGGCGGCACCGACCGTGGCAGAGACGTGCTGCGGAGGCCGGCGTGCTGCCAAAGGCTCTGACGGCGGTGCTGCAGGGCACCAGGGGCTGCTTGGCGTGTTGCGGTGAGTAGGGGGAGTGTGTGGCGTGATTCTGCAGTGAGGGCAAACCAGGGGCGCGACGCGTTGGCTCGGGCGCAGCATGTGTAAAACGCGTGCTCTGCTCGCACCCAGAGCGCGCACGGAACGTGCTCGACAAAATGCTAATGTATGCTAGGGGGCTCTAAACCACGAGAGAGTTAGCAGGGTGGGGTTGTAGGCTAGGGCAAATCCATGGGACATGCTGGTATGGTCAGAAGATCAAGTTCATAACACAAACTTACAATCATGCCAAATCTGTTCATGCCCACAGGGTGTTTGACAAAATGCCAGAGGCATCTAGGCAGTTCTTGGAGTGGTCAAACACTCCAGATGGTGGTCTCATTAGGTGAAAGAGAGGTTGGTGAGGTTAGTTTGTCAAATGCAGAAACTTGCTAGTGCAAGTTTTGCAAAACCTCAATTCTGGACAGGAGGTGAATGGCATCATTTCATGAACCAAAAGTATTCCAATGGTTGCATGCTCCTGGACTTAGGGGTTTTGTAGGATGGTCTATGAGTAGGAAAAAGAATCATGGGTAAAGGAGCAAGAAAAAATATGCTTGCTATACAACTCATCAAATTGGACCAGAAGGAATATGAGGTTGATTCACTCAAATTATTCAAGTAACATCACTGGGTTTTTGCATAAAGTTGAATCATAGGCTACTACCAACATCCCATAATTTTGGTGGAGGCTAGAAAGAAGTATTTAACTGAGTTGTAGTGCAAAATTGCCCACTGGACCAGAGAAGAAAATTGGGTGTAGTGCTCAAAATATTTCATGTATAAAAGATGTGTTTGTATAAAAGTGATTTAAAAACATCACATGACATCTCCAAATTTTGGTTGGAATTTTAAATGAATTTATCAAATGGTTGTAGTTCAAATATGTCCATATAACCTTGGAAAACCATTTTTCAAGAAAATAAAGATCAAGCAAATAAATTATGTAATTAGTTGTATTAATAAAAGAAGAGTTTTCTTGAGAGGTTAAACAAGTCCAACAACATATGTAAAAAGTTTTCACTTTGGGGAAAAACTCCATAATAACAAGGGAGAAAAAATGGTTCACAATCAAAGGGAGCCCAGAAAATAAAAGTTTTAATTCCCTGGCAAAATTTTAATTTATTAAAACAAGGTCAAAATTTTGGGGTGTCACAACACTACCCTCCTTAAGAAAAATCTCGTCGTTGAGATTTGATAAGGGTTGTTTTCGAAAATATTTTTCCTGTTAGTTGGAATCAAAAAGGCTTACTCATAGCACAAACTTGTGTGGTCGGGGTTGGTTTTTGGTGACTTCGCTCGGAATAAAATGTAACCATTCACCGACGTACTCAAGCATGGTTATAATTAAAAATCGGGGTGCTCAACCCAACAACATTCATTCATGGCGACACCAGATCACACAATTACAGGGCGTGGCCGTACTAAGGCTCTGTACTACTCGAGTAGATTAGTCTACCTCGCTCATATCCAAGCGGGTGTGCCTTGTAGACGCCGAGGCTTCTCCATTGGCTTCACCGCCGGGGTTAGCTGGAGGGGGTGGAGGAACTGCAGGGTCGGGGTAGCGATGATGACCATCGCGGGGATTGTTGGCCACAATCCCGTTGGAGTGTGTTCCCAAAAGGCGACGAAGCGCTTCTGGGGTCATCAAAGCACTTTGGTTGGTGGCTGGGGCTGACCTTAAGGTCTCGATTGGTTGTCTAAACAGCACGACTGGGTTGTCGGCGTCGGGCTCATCTTCTCTTCTTACCGGGGCTCGGCGAATCAGCTCTCCACGAGCTGCGATCAGATCAAGGGTGATTTGATCGAACAGTCCTTCTAGTGCATTTACGTAGCGCACCAGATGCAATAGTGCAGGATCTGTCTCGTGGTCTCCATTGACAACTCGGGGTGGTCTACCATATCCGTCACGGCTGGGGTAGTAGTAGAAGGAGCGACAGTTAACTCTGGGCGACAAGTGCTGGAGTTGAATTATAGCTTCTCGGGCGGCTAGTTGGATGGCTTGTGGCTCAAAGGAAGTTGTCCTTCCGGTGAACCTATAGGGGCGTTCTGGTGATAGACCCCTACCATAGACATGCACAGTGGCCCAGAACTGACGGCTCTCACCACTCACGGACCCTTGGTACACCACATATTCTGGGGGTTCTTCTAGCGCAAAGGCACGACGGGTGAGGTTTGCTAGCACGGTCACAAAACCTCCAAGGTTGGTTGCTGTGGTCTCATTGTGGATGATGGGTCCTGGCATTTTAGCTCGGTTTAGGCAAAGGCTGTGCTGTGTTGGGTTGAGGCTAGCATGCCCTTTTATAGAAAAGGGGACGGAGTCTTCCTTCGCACGCTTGCGAAAAAGACTATTCAGGATTCGGTCACTGGCGCATGATTGACAGGTTAGGCTAATCGGTTGGGCACCGACTGCCAAAAGGTGTCGGGTCACTGTATGGCTATCTTGCAAGGGAAGCTTGGCAGGGGTTCGGTTAAGGTCTAGTGGGTTGGTTAACCTAGGTTTATTGACCTGGCTAGGATAGGATTAGCCAATGGTCAGCCTGGCTCTGATACCAAGTTTGTCAGGACCGGATTTTCGGGATATAATTTCCAGAAAATGGCCCCTGTGCTCACCAGCCCCAGGATTACTATTAGCTGATGAGGCACCAACTTGATACAGAAATTCCAAGCAAAATATATAAATGTAGTACAAGACCAT
Organism: Triticum dicoccoides; assembly: GCF_002162155.2. Lineage (NCBI taxonomy): Eukaryota > Viridiplantae > Streptophyta > Magnoliopsida > Poales > Poaceae > Triticum > Triticum dicoccoides. The sequence goes on along the minus strand of NC_041392.1, from coordinate 580,944,003 downwards.
TCTGGTCTTTGAGTACAACAAAAGGTTTCTAGGGGTTGATGGCGGAAGCGGTTTGTGGTTCACCACGGTCTATGGGACTCCATTTCCCACAGGAACAGCTGACCAGGTTAACTCCTATCTTCCAAAGGCTGCTACCTCCATCGCTTGGCTTCCGGGGCTACCATCGTAACGTTCCTCTCCAAGCAAGCAATCTGGCCAAGACAATAGCTAGGGACAAGCCAGTGAGTACTTTTGAATGTACTCGCAAACATTATGAACACGAGTATAATATAGCAAACGATAATCATGCTCTGAAAATATTCTATAATCACAACGTCAGTCATGAAAATAAAATCCCGATGCATGCAAGCAGGTTATTTATATGCCACGGGAATATGTAATGACAGAGTAGTAATAAAATGCACCGATCGGATGTGTGAAGTGACATCTCAAAAGGATAGTAAAAGTGAGCATGCCTCAGTCGGGCGTCTTAGCGACACCACATAAATGGCTTATAAGGTAAATAAATAACAAGCATGCCACAGTCGGGCGTCTCAGCGATACCACATAAAGGGCTTATAAAGTAAATAAAATAACAAGCATGCCACAGTCGGGCGTCTGAGCGACACCACATAAAGGGCTTATAAAGTAAATAAATAACAAGCATGCC
>NC_041392.1:580926672-580943045 GCF_002162155.2 Triticum dicoccoides | reverse complement strand
TATAAAGTAAATAAAATAACAAGCATGCCACAGTCGGGCGTCTGAGCGACACCACATAAAGGGCTTATAAAGTAAATATATAACAAGCATGCCACAATCGGGCGTCTGAGAGACACCACATCAAGGGCTTTTAAAGTAAATAAATAACAAGCATGCCACAGTCGGGCGTCTGAGAGACACCACATAAAGGGCTTATATATAACATAATCATAGTGAATATCTAGGAGGTGGTACCGTCCCAGGGATATTCATTATTTCAAGCAATGCAAACGGTTAGTCCACAATGATAATAACCATAACCATCATATATCACAAGTCATAATCAATATTCTGGTTTAGTAGTTTCTCCTCCGAAGACCGACACTAAGACCGACACTTGACCCATCCCAGACTGTAGTTCTTAACCAGGGACACGGCTATTCGAATAGGTTTAATATCTCTGCAGAGGGTGTACTCTTTACCCACGAGTAACAGATTTCTTTAGTTCATCGGAACTAACTCCGTCTACGGTCTTTTAGCTGAAAACACGCCTGACTTGTACACACCAGCTTTTACTCGTGTCTGGAATCACCCATGACACCTGTTAAGAAAAACCCTAAGTGGGGAGGATACAACCTCGCATAGCATGGGAACAAATTTCTATCGCGCGCTCTAAGGGGTGCCCCCCTCTCGGTCCCAACCGGATACACCCATGCTCCCGGACCAGGTGGCATTCCTACCGGATGCAGCCGGTATCTTCCACCATGGCCTGTCTGTACGGTGTGTGCTTGAAAGGGGTTGACGACTTACTGAATCGTACCCTACCTGCGGTACGGACAAGTGGTAGTACGAGGCAAGTATGGGGGTTACTGGAACAAGACTCGATCCATGGTCGACTCAGGAAGTTTATAAATTCCCTGCACGACATGTATAACCAAAATATTTCAACCAACAAATCAACACTCATTATACCTTACTATGCCATACCGAACATAGCCATCCCGACGGAGGCCGGCGACAAGCTCACGCCTACCCAAGGCAGAGGCTTTCCCGGATTCCTTTCCGGCATGCATGCAAGGCACATGAGGATGATTACCATCACAAGTATATTCATTTCCAACAGCAAGCAAATCACTAATATGCATCCATGCAAATGATCATATCACCACATAAAATAACGAGTTTTTCCGAAGTAAGGTGGTGTTATAACCGCGTTAACTAACACACCAAAAATATTATGTCACGGTTCAGGATGCTTGCCTTCAAGGTGTGGAGAGGTGAGGGTGCTCTCCAAAACTTTTGAAAGTTTCCTTTCTATCTCCAAAATCCTATTTTCAATAAATTTGAATTAACACACAATTTCAAAACAGCACAAAACAGTTGTTTGAATTTTTTTCAAATAAATCTTAAAATAAATTAGAGAGAATTTGAGAGATGTAGAAAAAAGAATCAATTCATTTGGAGTTATATTTAAAAAGTTATAGCCAGTCAAAGATTTGGTCAAAATCTGTTTTTTAAATAAATATATAAAAGAAAACGCTTCAGACAGAATATGCTTTCGGTGCAGGGAAAACATACTGGGGAGTTATACGTCTTCACTTAAACACGTGGACCGGTGCAGGGGTCACTGACAGTGGGTCCAGGGGGCCCACTGGTCAGGTTTGACAAGTCCATCTCTCCCCCTCTTCCTCTGCCCGAACGGAGGCGAGGCAACGGCGATCAACGCCGGCGAACGGCGGCTCCCGGCGGGCTCCAGAGGGTCGGGGTGGGTCCTCAAGACCGGGTCGGTCGTCCAAGTGGTCGTTGAGTCGGCGGGGGTGGAGAGAGTCGCCGGCGGTGAGCTTCGCGGCGGAGGGGGCTTCGGGAGCAAAGTTGGTTTGGGGCTACGGTGGTTCCCGATCAAAATCGAGCAGGGGGATGGGTTCACTGTAGGAAGAGAGAGCTTCTGGTGAAGAGAGTGGAGAGGGGGAGGCCCTGGTTGCGCTGAACGGGGCTGGGAGGCGGCGGTGGCCGAACCGGCCGGAGTCGGGGAAGACGGCCTCCCCAGTTCGATTGCTGGCCAACGGGGGGTTCCACGAGATTGCTTGAGACTGCCTGTGTGCGGGGATGAGCTCGGGGTTTCCTATATAGGCGAGTCAAGGCAGTTCCACGGTGGCCGTGGATCAGCTCATCGGCGAACCATCCTACTGTGCGGCAGGGCGACGTGGTGGCGACGTGTGCTAGAGGACGAGGCTGTGGATGAGCTTGAACCGCTCAAGGGGGCAGCTGGCGAGCGCTGGTGGCCTGGGCGGCACCGACCGTGGCAGAGATGCGCTGCGGACACCAGCGTGCCGCCAAAGGCTCTGACGGCGATGTTGCAGGGCACCAGGGGCTGCTTGGCGTGTTGAGGTGAGTAGGGGTTGGGCGTGGCGTGGTTCTGTAGTGAGGGCAAACCGGTGGCGCAACGCGTTGGCTCGGGCGCGGCACGTGCAAAACGCATGCTCTACTCGCGCCCAGAGCACACACGGAACGTGCTCGACGAAATGCTAATGTATGCTAGGGGGCTCTAAATCACGAGAGAGTTAGCAGGGTGGGGTTGTTGGCTAGGGCAAATCCATGGGACATGCTGGTCTGGTCAGAAGATCAAGTAGATAACACAAACTTACAATCATGCCAAATCTGTTCATGCCCACAGGGTGTTTGACAAAATGCCAGAGGCATCTAGGCAGTTCTTGGAGTGGTCAAAAACTCCAGATGGTGGTCTCATTAGGTGAAAGAGAGGTTGGTGAGGTTAGTTTGTCAAATGCAGAAACTTGCTAGTGCAAGTTTTGCAAAACCTCAATTCTGGATAGGAGGTGAATGGCATCATTTCTTGAACCAAAAGTATTCCAATGGTTGCATGCTCCTGGACTTAGGGGTTTTGTAGGATGGTCTATGAGTAGGAAGAATCATGGGTAAAGGAGCAAGCAAAAATATGGTTGCTGTACAACTCATCAAGTTGGACCAAAAGGAATATGAGGTTGATTCACTCAAATTTTTCAAATAACATCACTGGGTTTTTGCATAAAGTTGAATCATAGGCTACTACCAACATCCCATAATTTTCGTGGAGGCTAGTAAGAAGTATTTAACTGAGTTGTAGTGCAAAATTGCCCACTGGACCAGAGAAGAAAATTGGGTGTAGTGCTCAAAATATTTCATGTATAAAAGATGTTTTTGTATAAAAGTGATTTAAAAACATCACATGACATCTCCAAATTTTGGTTGGAATTTTAAATGAATTTATCAAATGGTTGTAGTTCAAATATGGCCATATAACCTTGGAAAACCATTTTTCAAGAAAATAAAGATCAAGCAAATAAATTATGTAATTAGTTCTATTAATAAAAGTAGAGTTTTCTTGAGATGTTAAACAAGTCCAACAACATATCTGAAAAGTTTTCACTTTGGGGAAAAACTCCATAATAACAAGGGAGAAAAAATGGTTCACAATTAAAAGGGAGCCCAGAAAATAAAAGTTTTAATTCCCTGGCAAAATTTTAATTTATGAAAACAAGGTCAAAATTTTGGGGTGTCACAACAAAAAAACTTTGTTGGTTTTGAAGAAGGTCACTTAAATCCTTCCAAAAAAACATCTCTCTCTAAAAACTTTTCCCCTTGGCAAGGATTTTATTTTTGTATCTTCTTCAACTCTGGTGTTTGAATTATGAAAAACCTTTCTTCTGATTGTTCCTTTCTCAAATATATTTTTGGAATTTATTTTCTTCTAAGAGGAATCCTATGAGTTTTGGGGCTTCTTTCATTTTTGAAACCACCCATGGTTTTACCATGCCTCATGTGGTAAAACCTCCCAAAACCCCTCCTTCCACTTTGGGGCAATCCAAACTTCCTGCTCCAACAAGTCCAAACCATTTTTGGCTTTTATTTCATTTATTTTACTTCCCAAAACAATTCTTTCAATTATTTTAAGCCTAGATGATTTACAAAGGAAGTACCTGATTTCCTTTGAGTTTTCATCTCACACCAACTCCTCTGGATAGTCCTTAGCACCCCCAACCTAGATCCATCAAGATCCACTCTTCTTCTTTTCAAAATTTTCAAGTTTCAGCCTCTGCAAATTTGGACCAAATTTGTCAAATTTGGTGAAATTCATATCTTCTCTTCTCCAAAAATTCTACCAAAATTCAGGCAGCCCCCAAATGCAATGAGAGGCCACCCCGCCAAAAAATCAGCTCAAGGAAAATTCCCCACATGCCAAAATCATTTCGTCGAACACTTGGTCGGCACTGTTTCTGTAGGCTTTCAGAAAATTTAGAGTTTCAAAAAAATTCAGTGTCGTTTTTCGTCAGAGTGTTGTCACCAATCAACAGTGCGCCTTGGCACGTTGCGCACGGCCTCTCCTCCCTGTCCAGAGCACCACACGCCCTCTTGGACGGGTGCAGGTGTCGATGGCGGCGAGCATCGCCGACGCCGGCAGCTTCTGCAGTGGCAGAGCCACCCGTGGCGGCCAGCGAGAGCCCGTGCCGCCCATCGCTCCCTTGCCCTCCGCGTGGCCTAATGCACGCCAGCACACCCCGCAGCACCGTCATCGTGGCCCGGCAAGCACAGGGCGCGCCCTCTACCGCCGACGGGCCTACGCCGCCCCGTTCCGTCGAACCCACCCAAAGCACCTAATCTGAACTCGTTTAGCGCCTAAACGGAACCAGAGGAACTCCACGTTGACGCCCAACTCCCTAAACTCTCCGACCAAGCTCTGCACCGCCGTAACCATCGCCGGAGATCTCCGTTCTCAGCCACCGCCTCAGATCGCCTATAAAAAGGGGCCCCGAGCTCGCTCTCGAGCACGCACCACCACTGCACCCCACCAACACCCCGCCAAGCCACTAGGAGGACCTCGAGGAGGTCTCCTCACCCAACCCCGGTCGCCCCGATCCGCCTCGGCCACCAGCTCGATCCACTCCGGTGAGGCCATTCCCGCCGCCCATACCTCGTCAGTAGTCTCCTCGAGCACCCAGTGATCTAACCCACGCTTCAATTTGACCTCCGCAACCCTCCCCGACGAGATCCAACTCCACCCGAGCCGTCGTCCGCCGGAGCAAGGACCGCCGTCGACGTGGTGCTCGCCGACAACCACCAGCACCACCCACCGACGCGGAAGGACACGCTGAGCACGTAGGTACCCTCCGATCCTCCTAACTCGCCGAGGATCGCCGCCGGCGACCACCGCAGCTCTCGGGCGCCGACGAGCTCTGTTTCTTCCCCGTTTGAAATTTCAAACCTGACGGGTGGGACCCCCCGTCAGCCTCTCTTTTCCTTTAAACGAAACGTTTTCTGAAAGCGTCTTCTGCCAAAGTACGTCTCCCTTCTGGGCCGGCGTATTCTCAAACGAAACGTCTTCTGTTTTATAAAATGAACCCTGAGAAGTTTCTGTTTCATTACAGAAAGGTCCCTGGATTAAAAACCTTATAACTTTTAAACAGAAAATGATTTTTTATTGATTCTTTTTCTGTACTTTTTATATTTTTGTCTAGTTTTTTATCATATTTATTTGAAAAATATTTGGAATTTCTTTTGTGCACCTCATGGTATTCACGTTAGCGCGTATGTTTCTTTATACCGTAGATACCGAAGGAGGTGACGGAACCGCGAACTTCACCGAGCTAGGCTCCGACTACTCTGAACCAGGCAAGCATGTTTGAGCTTTTGATATGATGAGTGTCTTGGCATGTTTGCATTAAGTAGTTTCATGGCATGTTTATGAGTATATAAATGAATGTCATATTACATGCAAAGTTGAGGCAAGTGAGTTTCGAAAATCCATAAGTTGTTGGATGTGAGTTTGCACGGCCATGTGATGACATGAGAATGGGTAAGATGGTAGTGTTGTAGCATGCCAGTCTTACGCCAGACTATTTGACTTCAGTGTCAACATGAATCGGTCCAGTTTCCATCCGTTTTTCCCTTCCTGTACTACCACATGTTTTCCGCAAGGGATATGGCTTAGTAAGTTGCAAACCGCTTTCCTGGTACACACCAAATCGAGAGGCCATGATGAGGGTTCCATGGCCCTGGATTAAAGCCAGTCATCCGGTCAAGGGGCATGGGTGTTTCCGGTTGGGACCGAGAGGGGGGCACCCCTCAGAGCGCGCGTATATAAATTTGATCCCATGCTATTCGAGATTGTGATCTCCCCGTCTCAAAGTTTTTCTTGAACGCTGTCTTGGGTGATTCCTGTCATCGTGAGGTGGGATGGGTGTGTACTGGTTAGATGTGTTTCTTCCGAAATACCGTAAACGGAACTAGTCCTTCGTGACTACGGAAATCCGTTGGCTGTGGGAAATTTAGTACAAACTCTGCAGAGTCAAAAATCCTTTGAATCATCTTATCCATGTCCAAGTACTGTGTTCAACTTATCTTGTCCAATGTGATTCTCAGTGAAAAAAACTCCGGTGAACCACATGAGTGTTAAGTCCGGTTAAATGTTTATTCCTGTGGATGGACTAACCCGTTTATTATTGTGTGTTGAATATTTATTATGAGTATTATATCTTTGTGAATTTGTCAGATATGAATAAGAAAATTTAAGCCCTTCCTGTGATGTCGCTCAGACGTCCGACTGTGGCACGCTTGTTATTTACTTTCGATATAAGCCCTTTCTGAGATGTCGCTCAGATGTCCGACTGTGGTACGCTTGTTATTTACTTTCGATATAAGCCCTTTCTGTGATGTCGCTCAGACGTCCCACTGTGGCACACTTGTTATTTACTTTCGATATAAGCCCTTTCTGTGATGTCGCTCAGACGTCCAACTGTGGCACGCTTGTTATTTACTTGCGATATAAGCCCTTTCTGCGATGTCGCTCCGACGTCCGACTGTGGCACGCATGTCATTTACTTTTCAATATAAGCCCTTTACGTGGTGTCGCTTAGACACCCGACTGCGGCATGATTATTTATTTGTTCACCCTTCGAGGCGTCGCTCCAGACACCCGATCGGTTTTCAGTTATTTTGTTGGGATTTTAGGAAGACTACCGCCCGACTCCCTTTTTACTTATCATGTTGTGCAATATTTACTAAATTGAATGCGCATTACTAATTACTCATGACGCACTCATGCATGCATTTGTTATATCTTATGTCCGAACTGTCTTGCGAGTACTTTCAAAGTACTCACCTGGCTTGTTGATTTGGCCAGATGTTGACGAAGGCGATCTCATGGATGAAGAGTTTGATAGCGAGTCCGACACCTAGAGGAGTCCCAGTCAGTCTCGTGCGACCCTGGATTTGGTCTCTGTATTATATCTGCTTCCGCTACCCGAATAAATTCATCGAGCCTCACTTCGACGGTCGATGAGCTGCCAGTTTAGGAGTCATATTATCCACTCTCCACTGTGATATTCCACCACCACTTTATCTCGAGTCAGTAGTATGCCACCACACCATTGTGTCATATCCGCCATTATGTATAATTATCGGCATGCTTGTAATAAATTGTTGAGCACCCTCAGCTCGACCCTGTAATATATTTAATGCTACTGGCTTATTGTATCAAGATTTTGTCTACCAGTAAGGAGGATTTTTCTCATACTGGACTCAAAAGATCGGTTTCCTCAATAAGCATTTTATTGGAAAACCGGTCGTGACACCGGACACGGGACGAAGTCTTCAATATTCTATCTTCATAGTCTAGGAGTCCGTCCAAAGATGATAGTTCGGCTATCCGGACACCCCCTAGTCCAGGACTCCCTCAGTAGCCCCTGAACCAGGCTTCAATGACGATGAGTCCAGCGCGCATATTGTCTTCGGCATTGCAAGGCGGGTTCCTCCTCCGACTTCTTCATAGAAGATTTTGAACACAAGGATAGTGTCCGGCTCTACAAAACAAGTTCCACATAGCACCGTAGAGAGAATAATTTTTACACAGATCTGCTGACGTATTCCCTTGCGTGACATCACACCACAGCCAGGCCTTTATTCGAATCGTTTTTTACTATCCCACCTCAACACGTTTAGCGAGGCGGTTTCCTTGGCATGTCTTATCAAAGCAGAGATCGTGCCCCCTTATTCCGGGATTCTCATCAATACGGATGTGGGTAACCCAGTCGTGCCCATTGGCACACCTCCTCTATCAAAGGCGAGTCCCAAACGGCCACGGGGAGGTCTCTTGGTATTCAACCTCTTTATAATGAGACCAAGGCCTGCTCCTTTCTCTCAATCTCAATCAAATCCGCCCCTCGCCTCGAGTTCCAACACCCAAAGCTCCAGATTCAGGCGCTTCGGACCTTCGATGATTCCGGCTCCGACCTGCACGTCCGGTGGATGCCTTCTTCCTTCACAGAAGAAGACGTACTAAAGCTGAGAGACGCCAGGTATCTAACCGGCGAAATTTCGCATAGGCTGCCAGCCCAAGGGCAGGTTATTCCCACTCCCGAGCCTGGTGAGAGCGTAGTGTTCGTGTCTCACTTCCTTCGGGGTTTAGGCTTCCCAATGGACCCCTTCGTGAGGGGGCTCATGTTTTATTACGGGCTGGAATTCCATGACTTGGATCCGGAGTCCATCCTCCACATCTCATCGTTTATTGTCGTGTGCGAAGCCTTCCTCCACATTACCCCCCTTCGGATTGTGGCTTAAGACCTTCAAAGTGGAGCCGAAGATGATCAAGGGGCAGCAGGCAGAGTGCGGAGAGGCTGTTATAAGCAAAAGTGCTGATGCTCCATGGCCCGAGGGCTCCTTTCAAGAGGAGCTCGATTTGTGATAACAGGAGTGGTTTTACATCACCGCTCCTAGGGGCACCAAATGGGTGGCGCCACCTGCCTTCCACTCGGGTCCTCCACATCGGATGGCGTCATGGGTCAACAAAGTGCTTGACTGGGGGTCGTCCAAGGACTTATCTCTGTTGCAGGGCTGTATTTGAGACCTCCAAGAGAGAGAGAGATCAATCTGGTCGTAATGGCGCAGGTCATGCTGATTTGGCGCCTTCTGCCCTGCAAACGTCGCCCCCTCCGCCTGTGGGAATTTAATCCGGAGGGACCACAAGCTCTCCAACATTTTATGGCGCGACGCCCGTGGAGATGTATAAACTGTTCTTTGGATCACAAGAGAAGTGTCCGGACTTGACCGAGGACGCAGGTCTGAGCTGCAATCGCCCGGATACTCATGTAAGTAGTCCTATACCCGGACACGCTATCCGTACATTTATCATAAACTTGCCCTTTAAAGAGCTGTCCTTTGAACAGGAGTGGATAGCGAAAGCAAAGCTGATAAGGTGTCTGGCCCCCCTCCCTGAGACCACGCCGGATCTTGTGTTAACCAAGATGCTGGCGGCTGCGCCTTTGAAAGAGCGCGAAGGGGGGAACAGGGAAGCTACTACCTCCGTGAAGGAGGCTTTCAAGGAAGGGGGGATCGAGAATCCCACCCTCCAGGGGGAGAAGAGGACCGCTTCTAAAGATCTGGAGGCCAAAGCCTCAAAGCGGGGAAAGAAATCATCGCCAGAGGGTCCGGCGGGGGGAAACACCCCAGCCGCACTATTTCCCCAAGGGGATCAACCCTCCAGCGAGCCGTAAGTAGAAAGGGGAGTCTTGTAATAAGGGACATCGCTGTTTTAATTTCTGAAGATAACCGGAATTTTACCTTGTAGTTCGAATCTCATCCCTTCTCAGTAGAGCTCGTCTTCGGGGGATCTTCGTCCGGAGATGATGGAGAGCGAAATGCCTCCACCTGCCACACCATCATGCGAGGCGGACGACCCTGAGGTGTCGTCGCGGAGGGTTTCCCTGAGTCCAGCGGGGCCGGATGGTCCGACGCCAACTGGTGTACGGTCGGAGGAGCTGAAGGATCTGCTCGGGCGAGCGTCTATCTCAGAGGATCACCGTGCGTTAATGGGTACAGTGATTGAAAGGATTTCATCCGCTGAGAGCGGATTGCATGAAGCCGTCAGAAGTTTTTTGACGGGGTTTGAGGTACGCAAAAATGATGTACCTTCTGATAGTTTTGCATATAGAATGCACCCTGTACAGATAGTAGCCCCTGAGACTCGGTACGTTGTCAAAAGTGAAAGCGCGCCGAGGATCATCATCTCAGTTATAAGATGTCGCCTTTCCTATATAGGTGGCGGAGCGTCCGGTGGCCAGCCGGACTGATGAGTTTGCCGAACTGAAGCGGCAACTTGACGTGGCAGATGCGGACATCGCGCTTGTAAATAACCGGCTTGACGAGTCACAAGGTATGCAACTTCTCCGCGGACACCTGGTAAGGGAGCTTGACGCCCATGCCTTACAACATGTATGCTTGATGCAGATGGTGCCGCTGCTATGGAGAACCTTCGGGCGGAGCTCGCCCGAGTCAAGGAGCAATCCAAAAAAAGTAATGCGGCTGCCTTGAAGGCGACCGAAGAGCTAAGAGCCGAACGGGCTGCTCACTTGCGAAGCAGGGAGGAAATGGCTGAGATGGCCGTGAAGTTGAACAATGCTACCGACCGCTGTGAGTTTCTTGAAAAAGAACGTCGAGCAGAGCAAGAGGACCTGAAAAAGGCCACCTTCGAAGCCAAGGATGCCCGCTTCGCAATGAGAGCTATAAAGGAGGAGCTATGTAAAGCCGGGGATATCGCGGCTGGAAAGCCCTTTCTGCTGCGGAGGAAGTTTACGGATCCGAAGTATGCTCAGTTGGACCAGCTGTGAGGTGCAGAGGATGCTTATCTGAACTTAGCAGCAAGTGCCGCAGACGCGGTCGAGTACTTCCGAGGTCAAAAGGATCATGGAAGGGAAGAGCTGTTTTGGTCGCAGTTCCGTAATCCAGAGCGTCCACTTCCATTAACTGATCGGTTAGCCGAATGGGCTGAGCTGAATAGGTTGTCCAGACTTTCCATGAAGGATGTCGTGACTCATTTGTGGCCGAAAAGGCCCGAGCCGAAGAGTTATTTTGGCTTGGTGCAGCAGTTCCTTAGTGCGGTGCCGCATATCGATGCAATGAAGCAGTCGGCATGCATAGAGGGTGCGCGGATGGCTCTTGCCCGTGTCAAGACATACTGGGCGGAGATGAAGGCCACCGACGTTGCATCCCCGAATTCGGACGGAAGCCGAGTGCCAGTCGAGCGCTATTTTGAGGAAGTCCTGCAGGGCGCTCGTTTAATAGAGATGCAGTGCTCGAAGGATATTATGTTCTAATGACATGTAAGATTTGTGAAACAATGTTTCAATAGAATATAAGAGCTCTTTATACTTGTGCGTTCAAGTAGTAAACTACCTCCTGTGCGGCCGTTAATGTATATGTGTATATAACCTGAAAGATGGCAGTCTTCGGCTTCAGCCTCCACGCACATAGTGCGGGGGTGTTTGCAAAAAGGCGCATTTTCACACTTAATCCAATGTCTTGGTCCTGTAAAGGAGGTGATAGCGTAGCAAACTAGGCAACCGGACTATAAAGCTTTATCACTTTCACTTAGCCATAGGAGTTCAATGGTGGGGCTACTATATAGCCCCTGGGGGCACTGCGCTCTCCTGAATTTGGGGCGCGTATGTGCCTGACCGGAAAACGGTCCTTCGTTAATGCGGAGGAATTCTAAACATTCCGGTGGGTCATCGAGTGGTTGACCAGTCTCTCGCTATATCATGACAATCAGTTTTTGGCTTTCCCTACTGAGGTGCTCACTTGGGCGAACCGGGGCACAATCGCAGTAGTTCTCCTGGTGCCGCATTAGCCGATAGAACGGAATGTAAGGCAGCAAAACATAGGAGCCGGGCAAACCCAACATTTGACCAAAGACATGATTCGGAGCTAATGCATATAAGGCCTAACTCGAGACGCCGAACACTCCCTAAGGTATTCGGTCTTTATGAAAGCGGGCCGAACAATGCCCTTGGTAACAAGCCCCTGGTGTCCAGGTACGTGCAAAATTCTGACGCGGCCGATGCCAAAATGCCAGCCTCCTCCTCGGTTATAACAAGAAACTGGGGATGTGTAACAACAAGAGACAGTAAAAAAGGTTTACGCAGGGTCTTAATCTGAAAAGAATCCTTGCAACGGTCCCTGCTGCACGTCTCCGCCTGTGTCTCCGTTGTGCCGTATCCTGGACGGGTATAGCACGGCGTTCATCTATAAAAGAGAGGAACTTAGTTGAAAAGAGATGGTGCGAAAAATGTATTTTAAAATAAACAGGGTATGATTCAAAAAATGAATAAAATTGAGCTTTATTGTCTCTTGTTGTACATGTGTGGAGCCCCTTGCAAGGGGGTACGCGGCTAGTAAGCCCCTTGTTTATTTATGCCGGACTCGCCTAACCGTGTCTGGGGTCTGAATGACATCTTTAGGTGCTTTGATCAGCAAAGCCTGATTAGTGTGTGGCTGTCAAGGCAGTCTCACATTCTTCTGTATTCGAGGAACACGTCGAAGTTTTCCTTTAATGAGATGATGTCGCGTGGACCGGGCATTTTAAGTGTAAGAGATGCATAATGCGGTATTGCGTTAAAGCGGGCGAAAGCTTCGCGTCCCAATAGTGCTTGATAGCTACTTTTAAATGGGGCGATGTGGAAGACTAACTTTTCACGACGGAAGTTGTCGGATGAGCCGAACACAACTTCTAGTGGTAGGGAGCCCGTACAATGGGCATATGGGCCTGGCATTACTCCTTGAAAGGAAGTGTTGCTATGGTGAATTTTGGTTGGGTCTATCCCCATTCTATGGATTGTGTCCCGGTATAGCAGGTTTAGATCATTGCCGCCGTCCATTAGGAGTTGTGTAAATTGGAGTCTGTCGATTATAGGATCTAATATCAAGGCAGCCCATATTGCGTTCCGGATACTTCCAAAGTAGTCCTGATGGTCGATGGTGATTGGTTTTGACAACCCGTGTTGGGACTCCGCTGGGGTAGACCGTGCAGCGCGTATTTCAATGGGCGCCGCTCTATTTTTCCCTTTTGTCACATGAAGTGAGTTTACTGTTTTGACCTCTTGTGGGAAATTCTTTTGTTTTCCGGTGCTCTTCTTGTGGGGTTCGTCATCGTCCTCACTTGGTGTGTCGAGCCCCTTGTGTTCGGCATTAAGTCGGACGGACCGCTTGAAGACCCAACAATCTTTGTCGGTATGGTTTGCAGGCTTCCCGGGGGTACTGTGGATTTGGCATATCTTGTCCAAGATTTTGTTTAGGTTGGATAGCTCGTCGCTGTTGTCCTTAAGGGGCAGTTTTTTATTGTTCTGCCGAGAGCTTTTGAATTCGGCGTTGACTGCCGTGCTCTTCGGACTGTTTCCCTTGGTCCGGCGCTGGTCCTTGTTGCGTCGTGGTTTCCCATTTCTATCCCTGACCTCGGATGTACTTGGGTCGCTGGTGCTGCATCTTGCCAGCCAGCTATCCTCTCCCGCGCAAAAGCGGGTCATGAGGCTTGTGAGTGCAGCCATTGTTCTCGGCTTTTCTTGGCCAAGGTGTCTGGCGAGCCATTCGTCTCGGACGTTGTCTTTGAAAGCTGCTAAGCCTTCGGCGTCCGGACAGTCGACTATTTGGTTCTTGTTGGTCAGGAACCTGTTCCAGAATTTGCGGGCTGACTCTCCGGGCTGTTGAGTTATGTGACTTAAATCGTCTGCATCCAGAGGGCGGACATAAGTCCCCTGAAAATTTGCCCGAAACACATCCTCGAGCTCTTCCCAACTACCAATGTTATTTTCGGGGAGGCTTTTGAGCCAATGCCGGGCTGGCCCTTTGAGCTTGAGGGGTAAGTATTTTATGGCGTGGAGGTCATCTCCTCTAGCCATGTGTATGTGCAAGATGTAATCCTCAGTCCAGTCCAGGGTCTGTTGTTCCGTCATATGCCTCTATGTTTATGGGCTTGAATCCCGCTGGAAATTCATGATCCAGCACCTCATCGGTGAAACATAGGGGGTGTGCGGTGCCCCTGTATTTGGTTGTGTCGTGATGTTCGAATACTCGACGTGTTGGATTGCTTTCTAGAGCTTGCTTTCTTGGCCCGTAGATAGACCTGACTGGGCCATCCTTTTGGTGCGAGTCCTTATGCGGATCGCGTGCCAGCTTCTGTGCGGCGCCGCTTGCCGCTCTATGTTTGCCATGTGGTCGTCTATCCGACCGGGTAGCCTCTTTGTTCTTTGATTGTGGGGGTTCTACGGCCTCCTCGTCGAATTCGGGTAGTAGTTTGCGCTTCGGGTAGCTCTTTGTTTGGCGACTATCGCCGTATTTGTCTGCGGTGTTAAGTACTTTGCTCCATCTCATTCGGAGTGCGTCTTCCGCTGTTTTGAGCTTCCGTTTCTGCTTTTTCAGGCTGCGTGCAGTGGCAACGAGCTCTTTGTGGAGGTTCTTCTGCTCCAACGATGTGTCCGGCGTGAGATCGTCCGGACTCTTATCTTCGCCGGGGACGGATTGTTTATCCAAGTTATCCTATTCGGATGGTTGCACAAGGGCATGTTCGTCGTCCACCGGTTTGCCCTGCTCTATGGTTGGGTCTGTATGGGTGCTGTCTTTGTCGAGGCGGGACTTTGAGCGGCGCTTACATTGCCGTTTTGACTGCTTTTCGAGGGAATTATCCTTCGCAGCGTCCCGTTGTTCCTCGTTATCGCTTCCTTTAGGTGTATCCACCATATATACATCGTGAGTTGAGATGGCCTTCCAGTGCCCTATAGGCGCTGGTTCTTGGTCATCTCCGGCATCGTCGTCCATACCGTCGATGTCTTCGGAGTCAAAGTCGAGCATGTCGGTTAAATCATTGACAGTGGCTACAAAGTGGGTGGTGGGTGGGAGTTGAATTTCTTCGTCATCCATGTCCCAACCTTCCTGACCATAGTCCGGCCAGGGCTCTCCTGATAAAGAGAGAGACTTTAGTGAGTTCAGGATGTCGCCGAAGGGCGAGTGCTGAAAGATGTCTGCGGCAGTGAACTCCATAACAGGTGCCCAACCGGATTCGATTGGCAGGGGCGCGGAAGGTTCGGAGTCCAGAGAGGGGTCCGGCACCTTGGAGTCACGAGCTTTGCAAAGGACAGGGATGGTGTTCGGCTCGATCTCCGTAGAGATCGTAGCCCCCGAGGCGGTGTCTAGCCACTCATCCTCGATCGGTGGAGTCGGCTCCGAGCTAAGGGTCGGAGCGGACTCTGGTGCGGCCTCCAGGGCACTGTTCGGCGGCAGAGCTAGATCGTGCCCATCAAGACAGTGCGGCGCACTTGGCTGTGGCTCGAATCCGTCGAAGATCAAGTCTCAGCGGATGTCGGCCGTGTAGTTTAAAATCCAAAATCTGGCCTTATGGCCAGGGGCGTAGCTTTCGATATGGTCCAGATGGCCAAGTGAATCGGCCCGCAGTGCAAAGCCGCCGAATACGAAGATCTGTCCGGGGAGAAAAGTCTCACCCTGGACCGCGTCGTTGCTGATGATCGAACGAGCCATCGGGCCTAAAGGTGACGACACAAAGGAACTCTCAATGAAAGCACCAATGTCGGTGTCAAAACCGGCGGATCTCGGGTAGGGGGTCCCGAACTGTGCGTCTAGGCGGATGGTAACAGGAGACTAGGGACACGGTGTTTTTACCCAGGTTCTGTCCCTCTCGATGGAGGTAAAACCCTACTCCTGCTTGATTAATATTGATGATATGGGTAGTATAAGAGTAGATCTACCACGAGATCAAAGAGGCTAAACCCTAGAAGCTAGCCTATGGTATGATTGTTGTTCGTCCTATGGACTAAAACCCTCCGGTTTATATAGACACCGAAGAGGGTTAGGGTTACATAGAGTCGGTTACAATGGTAGGAGATCTACATATCCGTATCTCCAAGCTTGCCTTCCACGCCAAGGAAAGTCCCATCCGGAAACGGGACGAAGTCTTCAATCTTGTATCTTCATAGTCTAGGAGTCCGGCCAAAGATGATAGTTCGGCTATCCGGACACCCCCTAGTCCAGGACTCCCTCAGCGGGGCCGAGCCCCTAGGGACTTGTCAACTACAGACGTCCGGATCGGGCAGGCTCAAGAGGAAGGCGGTGAGGGTCGACACACCGCTGTAGAGGTAAAGTGATAACCTGTCCTGCGATTATAGTATTTGAAATATAACAGTGCCCTTTGTGTCTGGCAGGAAGAGAAACAGCCGGACTATATCCGGGGATCCTGCCACTAGTAGAAAAGGGGGCTTTGGTCCAGGCCGGGTAAGCCCATTAGTCCTGGTTCAGTCCAGAACTGGGACCAATGGGTGCATTTATCCTGGTTCATGCGGCTAAGGCATTAGTCCCGGTTCACCTGGGCCCTTTAGTCCCGGTTCGTGCCACGAACCGGGACTAAAGGATGCGATGCCCATTGGTCCCGGTTGGTGGCACCAACCAGTACTAAAGGTTAGACCTTTCGTCCCAGTTGGTGCCTCCAACCGGGACTAATGGCTTTGAGGCATTAGTACCGGTTCATGGCACGAACCGGTACTAAAGGTACCATTTTCAAACTCCCC